>NC_084825.1:30849802-31037414 GCF_958449725.1 Rosa rugosa
ATCATGATACTGTACCGTGAATGACTTTGGCCAACTCATTTTTTGCACTTCAAAACATTGCAAGCTTGAAAGTTCTGTTTTTGTTTTTCCTATTTTCAGTTGTAGCTTCATCTTTATGGAACTCACCAGTTGCGACAGAACCTAGCTAGCTCCAATGTCCAGGTATTTAAGCTAAACACCCGCGTACACTCTAGTGTTTGTTTTCTAAATGAAAGAATAGTCGTTGGGACCTTGGGGTCTAGTTTATGCACGTAGAACTTGGAGAATCTTAATTACTGAAAAGGTGGAGGATAAATATTTGATCATGTAGAACAGAAGTTACAGATTTGGATGCTAGCTAGACCTGAGGCTTTGATGTCGTGTAAAACTCAGAGCAATATAGCATTAATTCAAACTTGATTCACAAACTAAACATATTAAAACTAATGGTAAAATAAGGCTTTGTATGCTCAGTGTTGGATATATACATCATACTGCATAGTTTGCATTGCATTATGTATTCACTTTAATCAAAACACTAACGATATAAATTCTAAATTTTAAATGATAAATCAAATAAACAAAATACTGTTTGTAAGTTATTAGGTATAGTGTATCCGTCATTCAAAGTACAAGTATTCGGCTATTCCTCATCAAGTTTCTTAAGGTATTGAGATAATGGAAATGCTAGGTCAACCACTCTTTTGAGTACCACATGCATCACACTTTATTTGGTAGGTTATGTAACACATCCACGTGATTTAATGGAACTCTGTGATATGTTAGACTTTCTGTCATATCAGGTGGGATGCAGTGGTACCTAAAAATATGATTCACTTAGCAAGTTAGCATTACACTCAAACTTATGTCACATAAAGTGGAATGCAGGTTGTACTGTCTGCCATGTACAATCCTAATTCTCGAATTCTTTTACGTAATAAGGACTAAGACTAGTCTAGGAGTCACTAATTGGCAATAAAGCTCATACTTTGCAAGCATTAAGATGCATCATGCATGGTACGTATTCAACAATTAAGTATTCAATTCATACATAATTGAGTGTCAAGAATTTCCCTGTAATTGATAAGACTATACATTTTTTTTTTTTTTAGAAAAGAAAATTGTATTTACTCAGCAATTGAGATATTTATATCGGATATAAGTACTTCCGATAGCCAATGAGGTCCATCCTCTACCCAAGCCTGAAATGCAGGAAACAAAAGCGCTTTCTTATCTATAATATGTGCTACCTGATTACATTTTCTAGGGGTATAAGTACAAATAACTGGAGAGAAGTAGTGGAAAAGAGTCTTCACTTTTTCAATAAGAGCACCCTCCATAAACATGTTGTCTTCCTCCTCACATAAATCACGGTCACCTCCGATGCATCCATTTCCAATATCAAGGATGATGATTGGAAACCTGCCTCGACACAAGCTTGCAGCCCTAGAATTGCAGCAAATAATTCTGTAGTCTTCGGACTGAACCCACCTTGCAATTCTTTAGAAACTGCCAACATAACACTGCTCCAATACCACGCAGACCAGCATTTATATCAACCGCCCCATCAACATTAAGTTTTAAGTAAGGAAAGAGAAGTTTAATTCAATGTTCAATATATAGTAGCAGATGTAGATGATGAGACAAGAGAGGGAGGTAGGTTTGCAGTAATGAATTCATGCACCTGATGTTGAACTTGAGAGAGGATTAACTGAGGGACTAACAAATTTACGTTGACAATCTTAAAAAAGACAACGTTTATGCATGGTGACCCCTCACAGACTATCTTGCAAATTTGCAATTAGTAGAATACAACATTATGAATGGGGTTCTGATGTGAGTGTGATTGCTGGCCACGTACAATCCTCACCTTTTCTGAAATGATAGGAGATAAGAACGCACTGATTACTTGGGGTAGAAGAAGTTGAGAAGTGTTTGGAGAAGAAAGAAAACGCTTGGACAATGAGATCACCACATATTTCGTATGCGAAAATTTAGGTTTGATTGGCTCAAGGAGTTGTTGCAGTTTCGGTCAAGGGTCGAATCAGCCCCAGTGCATATATAGTTATATACGCGTCATTTTCATAACAATACGCGGATTGATTGGTTTTTTTTTTTTTGGTATTTGGAGTTGGAAACTAGCACTGAACTTCTTGGTCGGTGCTGTACGTGCTTGGACTGGAGCAATATAGATAGACACAAACACAGTGATAGGATTGCTTCATAGTTTTCAATTTCTATGTACTTGGCAAAAGCAATACAAAGTGGTAAAATTAGCAGGGAAATGTGGATTTTACTCTCTAATTAGTAAATCTAGTTATCTAGGAGTTATTCAGGTAAAGCAAGTGATAAAGTAATTTGAGTTTCACATCCAAAACCAATTGACAATAAATGAAGTGACCCAAATCCTTATAAACTCATTAGTAAGGTCTCAATTTCCCATGTGGGATTCATATTCTCAACACGACCCTACAAATGTGGCGAAATTTCAAGTCATCCATATACGTGGACAAGATATATTGGGTGACATGGAACCCGTGTGGCCTCAAGGCATGCACAAGTGGGATAACAATAAAATAATTTGGGTTTCACATCCAAAATCAATTGGTAATGGATGGAGTGACCCAAATCCTTATGAATTCATTTGCAAGTCCTTATTTTCTCATGTAGGATTCATATTCTCAATAACAAGTTGATTGACGAATTAACTATATGATATATGATATATGTCATACGGCAGGGGCACAATATAAATTTTGCCCAATAAAAAAAACTTAAAAGATGTGTAAATATATTACATATACACACGTAGATTAAAAATGAAAAGTCAAATTATTGTTAGGTGCTCCAATGGCAAGTTAATAATTTTCTTTGAATTGTGTTACACGATTCAACTAACCTGGGCATGAACTTTCGTAGAAAAGAGCCATGTTATTGCTGCGTCTAAAGTTCAGGCTTAAAAGTTCAAACTCATCACTTTCATTGCTACAGAATGTGCATGTACAAAGTTCCTGTGGGGGATATTTATTTGTTCACATTCCCTTGAAATATAATGTATGTGCTTACAGATCGAGTATATATTTGTGATTGGAATCATTTATAAGAGGTGAGCTAGATGGAAAATAAAATAGAAAGGGTGCATGGTGCTATTCACACACTCATTTTCTCTATTTACACACCCCCTATAATTTTATATTATTTTAATTCAATTTGTTTCTACAAATTACCCTAACTACTCTCCCTTATAATTATGTTTCTTTTTCTTTTTTCTATTTGGCAAGTCAATCATGAATCAAATACTCATTATACAATAAATCAATATTTTTCTTTTACCTATATAAATGAATGAAAAATATTATGTTCATTAAGTGGAATGACCTGTATTATTAGACAAATAATATGTTTTCCAGGTAATTATGTTCATCTAATTGAATCTAACTTGCAAAGTTTGTCCTCATACAAGTAAGAGGGGTAAGAAGCATGCTTTACTCCTTTGGTTTCTCGAGTTCCAATATCGCACCTAGCTTATTTGAGTTTCTCGTCTCTTATAGATTGGCAATAAGCCATTTTCAAATGCAGTCTGCAAATTTGGGAAATTTCTAGGTACCAAAAAAAAAAATTTGGAGTATAATTCAAAATTAATTATTTGAACAAGACTTGCCTGAGGAGCTAGACAAATGCAGACACACGCATAATCAATGGTATGAAACTCTTAATATAATGTATTTTAGATAACTGTATTGAAAGAACACTCACCCATAAATAAAAGTTCAACATTAGGCTGAGAAAAAATACTAGCTTTGGAACGTACATTATTTCCAGTATGTAACAAGTAGATCCTATGCAATAGTATCTCAAATGTTGCAAAATAGCATAGTACACTGATCAACATGGAATCAAAGCATCTTATAGTCAACTGGCCATAAATCCTCAGCCATATATACATAGTGATGAGTATATGATTGCTAAACTCGCAATCAAAAAATAATAAGAATGTATTATGCAAGGCCAGAATAATCAAAATATAATCAAACATAGTCAAATGTTAGTCAGATGGAAAAGAAAAGAAGCAATCGCAAAGAGTTTGGAAGTCCTCGTCTACGGGAAAACAAGGGTTTAAGATTTGGGGATGATTGACTTGCCAAATAGAAAAAAGATAAAAGAAAAATAATCAGAATTGCAAGGGAAGGTAGTTAGGGTAATTTGTAAAAGAAAATTGAATTAAAGTAATAAAAAAATAGAAGGGGTGTGTGAATAGAGAAAATAGGTGTGTGAATAGCACCATCCAATAGAAACCCTAATGAGATGTCATCTTCTCCTAATTTTTTGCCAAACCATAATCTCAACCTCTTTCACAATTTTAAAAGTAAAACTTTCAAGCACAATAATGGATCATTTGCATGAAGCGGAACTCAACAACAAAGTTTTAGCGTTAAATTAACAATTTGATTGGTTGATCAGTTGGTGTTATTTGTATTTTTCTCCTGACGTATTGATCTAGCTATGCATGAAATTAGACTTCAACTAATGATATAATTTTTTCTCATTAACAAAAAACCAAAACCAAACCAAACTTTACTTTATTGTTTCTTTCTTAAAATTTTGAGAATTTGTAAACTGACTATATGTAAATCGAAATATTTTGAAAATATCAAGTTAAAATGCCTAAAATACCTTAAGAAAGATTACGATGGAAGATCGGCACTTTGAGGGAACTTGAGAGTTTTCTTCAAAAAGTTTCGTTGTACAACTCGAGAAAGAAAATTAACAGGCTGAACTGATCTAGCTAGCTCTATCAGTATTTAACTAAGTATTCCTAATTGCCAAAACCGAAAATAATGTAAGCAGGACATGCAAATGTAAAAAATAGAAAGAAAAGGAGGGAAAAAAAAAGTGTCTTGGAGTCTTGGACCACAAGGTCCACAAATCATTTTAATGATTTCACCCAGGGAAAGATGCATTTAGGACCATGTAACTGGCTGCTTTCAAGATCTGGTCATTTTCATTCCTATTAAAAAATAATAATAATAAATAAATAAATAAACACTGAATAATATATAAATAGATCAATAGTCATTTTCATGCATGTTCGTTTTAGGTGAATAAACCATTCAATGGAATGTCGCCCTTTTGGGTTGGAAGATATCTCATACTATTAATGATAGACTTATTTCCCAGTCTCAATCTCTTTTTTTTTTGGTCAAACAACAAGTAATTTTATTAAAAATTCAGTTGAGTTTTGAGCAAGAAAAAACCCTAGGGTTTTTTTAGCAGAGGGAGCAGCGGCGCCTTCCCGTTGGCTCTAGCAGTGGAGTCTTCTCGTTGGCGGCATACGTGGTCTGCGTGGGAGGCAGAGGAGCGTGGTCGTCGCTTGGGTTGAAGAGCAGGTGTTGGGGTTGGTTTTTTCTCCTTCCTGAGGTTGAGGAAAAAGGGATCTCTTCGACGGCCAAAGTTGGGATTCCGGGTTTCTGCAATCCGGGAAGAGAGATATCTGGTCTTGATGTGTTTGTCGGATTGATGTTCTTAGCATAGTTCAGGAATGTAGTTATGTGTTATTAAGAAAAAGAAAATGTAGCAGAACACGAATACAAGTGCAGTAGCAGAACTAGACGAGTACGAGTGCAGTAGCAGGGACGAGTGCAGTAGCAGGATTAGGCGATGACGAGTGCTGTAGCAGAACACGAGTAGCTGAACTGGACGAGTATGAGTGCAGCGAGTGCAGTAGCAAGATTAGGCGATGACGAGTGCAGTAGCAGAACACGAGTACAAGTGCAATAGGCCAATAGCAGACCTGGACGAGTATGACTGCAGTAGCAGGATTGGACGAGTGCAGTAGCAGGATTAGGCTATGAGATGAGAGTAGTAGGAAATGGAGGTTTTGTGAAGTAACAGGCAGCGGCAAGACGAGGTCGCTCCGACTTGGGTTTTCCGGACTTGGTCGAGCGATGAGCGGTGTGGTAGTTGCCGGCTTGGAGCGCGGCGGTCCTGGTTTTTCCGGCCTGGGTTGTCGAACCATGGCTTGCTGGAAAGGAAGGCTGTCAGAGATGACTGCGGTGCCGGCACAGGCGCCTTGGCAGCGATCTGAAGCTCCTAGTCGTCTTCTTGCCTGGGCTTAGGCCTCAAGCTTTGGGCTTGGGCCATGTGGGGTCAATTTTTAGGCCCAAGTGAGTGGATCTGATTCTATTCTGGATTGGGCCAGGTTGAAAAGTGCCTTGACACCCTCATTCATTGCTTAATGCCTTGGGCTGGCCTGGCCCAAGAGTTCAACCTCCTTGGGTGACGGTGGGCCTTTAAGGTCTCTAAAGTGCCGGTTGAAATTCAGGTCATGGTTCTACGGAATTGGTAATTATCTCGAGTTGGACTGGAGAAAGCGGCTTATAGATGAGGATTGACTCCTATTTGTTTGCTGGGAAGTAGCTCTCTTTTCGTATCACAATTGCGTGTCTGGCAAATGGAGGGTTAGAAGATGATTTTTCCTCAGAAGACACAGAGTTGTTCTTTGTTTATGGGTTCACTTTACAAGCGAGCTCAAATTGACTTGTAATGAGTTTACATTGCTTAGATAGGAGCTTGGTCGTTTCCCTGTCATTTTTTGTCTTTAAGTGTATGTTAGACTCTGGCTTATTGGTTGGTCATCTAATGCAATGAACCTTTCTTTAAAAAAAAAAAAACAAGTAATTTTATTAAGAAACTCCCTATTCATACCTCCCATATGTTAGTTGGATCTCCTTTCATTTTTGAACTTTTAAAAATGTTATTTTGTCCTTACAAACTAAAAAAAGAAAAAAAGAAAAAAGAAAAAAAAATCAAAACCTTTGCGTCTATCTCATCGTATCAATCGTCTCTCTCTACAAATAAATTGAGTTTTCAAAGGATTTTCTATTTGCATAATTCCATATTTCACATTCATTAACACTAGTAGTGAACATCCAATTTGAAAACAAGCCAAAGCTCATTATTGATTTCATGATATCGACATAAATGTTTAACCAGATTTGCTTTGTTACATTTGGAATTTTCTAGGTCTCAAAAATGTGCTATGTTTCATACTTTCAAATTGCCCTTTGATAAAATAGGATGATGCATGTTAATGTTCTCCAGGTCACTTTTATAGAAGTAGAGGCAATAACTTGGGACGGCGAGACAAATCACTTGGGATGAAGACCCAGATGGTGTAGAGTAGTGGAGGTAAGAACTAGAAAGAAGGGAGCTGTAGAGAAAACAATAAGGGCAACCTATAACCATTGACGAGAAGAAGAAAGCTACCGCACCATCGCAAAGCAAGCAGCACAAAATTCATTCAAATCGAAAGATCGAGGAAAAGATCCATAAAGATTTCGATGTACTCAGCCACCAAATTTCCAGATATCAGTACAGACTCTACCATAGCGAGTATATTCTGCCAAGAAGTGACCAAAGTAATCATAATAACAACTGGCTCCATGGAAGCCAGTTGAAAGACACGTGAGATCTGGTAAAGGACCAAAGAGATAGGCACCGAAATGGTACATAATCTCTTGTAACATCACCTAGTGCACTAGTGGGCAGACCCCATGTTGAACAAAGCTCCAAAGAGCAAAGAAACCAACCATGGTAGACTGAATGAACAATTAGGTAAAGAGGATGAAGAAAGGTGGATCTGGAAAGAGGGAACCAGGGGAACCAATCAGGAAAGGGGAAAAGAGAGGCACTGAGCAGCGGATCGGAGGCGAACTCAGGGCAAAAACGCCCAAGACAGTGGGCGGGGAGAAAACTGAGAATAGATACATAAAGCCTCAAGCCAAGGGAAAATTGTAGATTAGTGCACTACTACAAAAATCGAAACACACAACAGAACTTAAATTTGCTGTTGTGTGTTAACACAAACTCTATCATACAACGGTACAAATATATTTTCGTTGTGTGAATGTAAGCAAATTGAAAACTTTTTTTTTAGAAAGATATTGCACAAATGAGTTAAGTAGATTCCGTTGTGTGAATGTGAGGCCTAGATGGAGGGAAATGAGCACATAATTCCCTCCTAGAAGGAGCTCAATTCGAACTATCCACACAATAGTTTTTTTGATATCTGTTGTATAAGAAATGTTGTATGAACTTTGAGAAATCCTCTAGGTACACCTAGTGCAAGATGCACAAATTTGTACAACAGATTGTCATAGTTCTGTTGTCTGAGCATTGAAGCAACTCAACAAGTTGCATAGTGCGGCAAAGTTTCAATTTAATGAAACCTATGTAGGCACAGGCTGCAAATTTTTCCTCCCAACCTGCTTTTTCATCATACTCTCACACAACGGTCATTTTCATCTGTTGTGGAGAAATTTGAGACAAATTGAAGTCTCCCACCAAACAATTTAATTGAAGCCCGACAACCACTCTTATTCCTTTACTTTCCCCCAATCACTCCCACCAAGCCCGACAATCCCTATACCTAGCCACATCTCGACCTAATTGTAGAGAAAAGAAAACAAAAGCTCTTAACCCTCTCGACCTTCTCCCTCTCAGTCCTCTCTCAGTTCTTGAACCCTCTAGGTCCTCTCTCTCTCTCAGACCTTGGCGCCGATGGAGGTCGCAGCGTTCGTTCTGAGCTGGTGGGACGACTTCAACGAGTCGACTCAGTGGCAAGACGGCATCTTCTACGCTCTCTGCATAGCCGACGCCCCTCGGCTCCTCCGTCGCTCTGGTCTCTCTCTCTCTGTCCTCTATGTATGATTCGATTTCTTGCTTGATTTTCTATGGATTTGAGTAGAGGTTTAGGATCGGTGATGTTACACCCCACATCTGATATACCTTTTTACTGAGTTACATGAAATTCTTTATGGTTACCGTTCGCGGTTATAATTTTAACGTTTAGGGGGTGGTTAAAAATTGACTTTTTATGAGTTATTAATTTGAGAAAATTTCCTTCATGAAAGTTGTAGAGGACGTTAAACCGAGCGCGTGCATATGTGGTACGTAAAAATCGGAGTTCGTATGTGGAAGTTATAGCTTAAAATGTGAACTTTACTGTTCATGGTAAAAAAATATATAAATTTGGAAATTTTACTGTGGTAGGTTTCCAAATCCGGAAACCTACCTTCCTCTCTCCTCTCCCCCGATCTCTCCCTCTTTCCTCTTCGGGCGGTTTGCTTTCCCCTTCGATTTGCCGCCGTACGGCCATCAACCGGTGGAAAACCGGCCACCACGGGGTCGCCTCCTTCCCCTCAACACGCTGGTGCCCTTGGTTTTGAACAATTTGGCCGGAAAACCCCGAATCGAAGCAAGGAAGTCCACGGGGGCAGTTTGAGCTTTCCGGCGATTCCACCGTTTCCGGCCGTCCCCGACCACCAAATCATCATCGAAGGTTCGGTTTTTGCCCAGGATTGTTTTGCCCCTAGCCTTGAGTCACGATTTGCAGTGTGGAGGTCGAATCGACGATTTCAAATTCTAGGGTTCTTGAGTTTTTCTGGAAAAACTTCTCCAGCCGGTTTCGACTGTTTCAAGGTAAAATTGGAATGTGTTGTAGTTGAAGAAATGGTTGGGCCTGTTTTGAAGTTGCTGTTGTCAAAATTTGGTGGCCATCAGAGGTGGTGGTCACCGGCGCGTGGGCCCCACGCGCCGCCACTGTGGGTGGCGCGTGGTAGCGCGTAGGGATGAGTTTTAATTAATGCTCTAGCCCAATAAATCGTACATTGGTTGTAGAATGTTTATACATGAAGTTTGATTGAAAATTTGAGGAGTTATGAATTGAATATAAATTATCGGTTGGTGATTTACGTGAATTCGATCACCGAATTTCTTTCGAATTCACTTTAGAATTTATTTATCGATGAATGAATATTATTGGAGAATTACGGATGGATTCGATGTGAATTGAGAAGTTGGATTTTGAAGGGGGGACGTTTTGAATTTCAATTTCTAATTATCATAAAGTTAATTTCCGTCCTGTAAATATATTTTTACGAGTGCTATTCGTACAGGACGAGAGGAGTATTCGTACGAGGAAAATACCGAGCGACGTCAGGATTGATCATATACTGTGAGTGGACTTTTGTTTTTAAGTAAATGATGCATGCATTTATTCTTTGATTATGCTCTAATTATTTATCATTTTACATTTCGAGCATGTGATTCGATTTCGGAGATGGATTTCGTTTTATCTCATATAATTATTTTCGATAATGATTCGTTTCCGAAGTTGCTTATGATTTATAATTTTATTTGATGAATTATTTATTTCCGAGGTGATTTCCGGAATTTTACTTTTTAGTTATATTCCTATTCATGGATTTGAGATTTTTGGAAAGGTTTTCGAAATGGGATTTCGATGGAATTACTTTCTTGTTTATTTATTTGATCCTTGGTTTTGGCATTGGGAATGCCTTAGCAATAATGTCGGTTTTAGAACTTTGATTATTTGAAGATTTTATGGCGTGCGGGGTCACGTCATTGGAAATTCTTTTACGAGAGATGGGGAAGCTTTATGTACTTATGGATTTACTGGATTTTCGGTTATGTTTCCCTGTGCCATACTGAGGGGTGATTTTATCATGCTAGCATTGATTTTCCGCCTTTGTGGCGCGGTGATGGGATCACCGTAGCCCTTCCGCCTTTGTGGCGCAGGTTACTGTCTCTGTGACAGTAATTCTGTAGCCCAGTATCCTATCGCTACACTTAGTGGCGTAAGGGTATATTACGGGAGTTATGGGAGTATTTTAGCCTGGGAGGCTCACTGGTATGGTTATTGTCTTCCCCTACTCACTTTACTACTTAAGCTAGCGGGGCTAGCTCGATTTTCGTTTAACCAGCGGAGCTGGTCTTATTTTCCTTGAGTACCAGAGTTCCAACTTTTTCTTTTAAATCGTATGTGACTAGCGGGGCTAATCGGTTTTCATGAGTGGAACTCCTCTTGTTTGATTTTCGTTAATCCTTGCATGCATCGGGATTTTTTTAAAAAAGAAATAAATGTGGGAAAGTATAAAATCCATTTGGTTTATATTTGTTTATTTTTGTCCACTCACGCTAACGTTTTTATGTACTTTCCCCTGGGCCCTTCGGTTTCAAATGCCCAGTTTTCAGTGTTGCTGCTCGGCGTTCTGAAGTGAGCCATAGTGACCGCATCCGCTTCCGTCATCATATTTTGTAGGTTATTTATTTAGCCTACTGTACTCTATGTTAAACTTATATTCCTAGAATGCTCTGATTACTAAGGGATATGTGACCCAAACTTGTATGAATTATATTTGAGGTCTATGACCTAACTTTGGTGATTGTAGTAACTTGTACCTTTCGGAGATTATGTATGATGTTGTTAGCTTTGAGATGGGATTGGTGGATTTTGGGAGCAGGGTGGCTCCAGGAGTTGTGGTTGGATTATTAGAAGTGAATTTTGTTTTCCGCAGGATTTTGGGTTATCCATTTTTAAGGGAGGTTATGCCGAAATTTTTGGTAAATCTCCTTTAAAGGTGGGTCCCGCAGGGCCACTTCGGATTCCAGGGTGGAATTTGGGGTGGGTCCTGTCAGGTGAAATTGATGAATAGAAGTTATATCATTGTGTAGTGTAAATTCGATTACCCAAATCCTCTGCTCTGATTTACTCTTATCCTTGAAACCCTATTCACCGATTGTTCTTACTCTCCAGAGAGAAATTGGGGCTCGCTCTTCACTTCTCCAAACCTTCCTCCAACTCCGTCTACCCAATTGATAATCGATAATCGAAGCTCCACTTTGCGTTACCCTCATGTTCTTCTTCATCGATTCTCATCATTACTCTCTCTCTATCGCTAAAGATCTAAATCAATTCAAGGCTTCTCGACTTGATGATATTGATGAGCGCGAGGTTGTTACCCCTGATGTCATGACCAAGTATTTCATAGGTAAACCAAAACCAGTTCAATTCAGTAGTATGTTTACCAATGCTTAGTACCCATTTTGTGCTATTCAAGTGACTAGTTTTGTTTCTCGTATGGTTTTTCAGGAAATATGCTTAGTGGTGGTGGGGAGGGTGCCGGCTCCCAAAGCATCAGCTGAAACATGGGTCAATCTTGTCAATGGAATCCAAAAGGGAGCTTTATTCGGGATTCCTATGATTTATGGGATTGACGTAGTCCATGGCCACGACAATGTCTATAATCCTACCATAATGTTGGATTGGGAGCCACCAGACAAGTCTTCCACTTTGGCCAAATGAAATGGTTTGATATTCCACCTATGCTTTGGATATATTGTTGTTTTTTCTTTTTCAGAACTTTGGATATATTACTGGGAGTGATGCCCTAACTAGAGTTAGATTAAATCTGTTTTTTTGTTTTAGGCTGGCTTAAGTAAATGCAGTCTTCAAAGTTAGTTACTGTGGGAACTAATGTGAACCTCAGAAGTTGACCTTTGTTTTGGCGTTTAGAGGAAGTCTGTGATTCGCATTACAACTAGGAGCCAAGCACTTGATGAACTATTAGGCAGTAATCTTGTGCTAATATTAGTTATTCAATCTAATGTTTATCATGCTTAATAGTTTGTTTTCATTTGATTCTGTAATAATAAATTGCAGGTGGAATTGAAACTCTAGTAATCGCAGAAGCCTTTGGGGAATTTAGTTGAGTTATGTTTCTTTCAGTATCACTGGTATCCATAATCTGAAATGTTTCTTTGAGTATCACTGTTGACCATTGCTTGTATTAAACATAAACACAAATATCAGGTCTGGGAAAACACAGCTTGCACACACACTCTGCGTAACCACACAGGTTTGTCTCTCTCCTTAAGTTGTGATTGTCTTAGCATACTGGAAATAACGCCATCATTGTGCAAAATTCTGTTGTGGTGTTTCACTAAAAGTTTGGCATTTGAGTAGTGAAATGTTAAGTTTACACTGACTGTGATTTTCAGTCATCTTGCATATCATTCAGTTTGATTAACGGAGAATTCTACACCATTAAAAAGCATGTTACTGAAAAAGTGATAATTGTGGGTTAGGACTCCTGCAGTGCCATATATGCCAAGTAAAGTTGAATGCCAATACTACTTTTACAAATGTGCATCCCATATCTGGTCTTTCTCGAATAATAAACTAGTAGCTACCTAAGATTTCCATACTTGAACATGCTCTTAGTTACATTTGATATGCACAATCTTTTTGTCAAATTAAATTAACTTAGCTTTTTGATGCAGCAAATACATCTAGTCGATGGAGACAACTGTTGTAGTTCAATCTGCAACTGAAACTACCGCTGTATCCTCTTGCACTCCGTGTTTTTGTTTGTTAGTTTGGAAGAATGTAATAGCTGTCATTATTTTCTTTAATTGAAATTGAGAACTCCCCTTGTTTTCTTACTAGAGGTTTTTTTTTGAAAGACTTACTAGAGTTTTATTCAAGTTAGATTTGTTAAGTTTGGGTATTGATTTTGGTGGTCCAGTTTTCACTTTATTGCTGGTTAGCTTTGTTGCATGTGTTGGTAGCATAGTTTTTCTTTTGGTTGATTGCACTCCAGGTTTCTTTTCTTCTTTGAAGATTGGACTTTCATTGTGGACATTTAATTTTAATTTATTACAAATGTAATGCTTACAGACTTTGGCTATTTGAGTTTGTGACATTTTGGTTATTCTTTTCTTTTGGTTTATGTTCAGTGCTATGGGTATTTGTTACTATGTAGTGATCAAGGTTTTGCTATATATATATATATATATATATATATATACAGGCGGGTTCCAAAGAGGACGTTCACTAAAGTGCGGACGGCGCTGCTGCAGCAGCTTTCAGGTAGTGACTGGGTGGCAGGGGCTTGCCGGCCGGAGGCATCCCAGACAGCTTCTGGGCAGCGATCGAGGTCGGAGGAGGTCGAGGTTGCAGGTTTCTGGGCAACGACCTCACCTGCAACTGCAGGTTCCTGGGCAGGGCTCCAACCACGTCGCCGGCGACTCCACCAACTGCAGACCGGTCCGTCCGACCCCTGGCCTCCGTCTGGCAAGCGCTGCCGCTCCGTCGCACCCGAGCCGAGCTGCAGCAGTTCTGTCCGCACTTTAACGAAAGTGCGGACGTCCTCTTTGGAACGCCTCCGTGTGTGTATATATTTGTTAAAATTTTATTATTACTTTTATTGTTTTGTTACCTTAAGAGATAAGGGGGGCTGATGGTTGCCGACAAAAAAAGAGGGATGAAAGGTTACGAAAGAAAAAGAAAAAGAAGGGGAGTACTGGAGAAAGAAGAGGCGGAGGGATCAGATCAAAAAAAACAAAAAACAAAAAAGAAGAGGGAGAGAGAAAGAGGAAGGAACGAAGACAGAAGAAAAGAAGGGGAAAGAAAGGGAAGAAGAAGGGTTTCTTTTCAAGTTGCTTAGCATTTTTTATTATTTTACTACTGTGGAGTGACTTTGTTATACTTCTCTGTTTTCATTTTTTCTTGTTGGTTTTTCTTTGGCTTATTTAGAATCTGTTAAAGCTTTTGAAGTGTTAACTAATTGGTTAAGTTTGGTGTATGATGACATGAGTTTTGGAGTTATTTGACATTGCCACAAAGAAAGTCTCTTCCTAATATGCGTTGTGACATGCCAAGCTTCTTGAGACTAGCCAGGAAGCTACAGCTCGGATTCTGGTAATTTCACTTTTTTTTATTGGGGTTAATTTACTTGCACAGTATTGAGAACAAGTTCTTAGTTTTTGGTTAGTAATTATTTGGTATATGTATTTCAGGTAGAGCATGTTATTAGAAAAGAGAATATGATGGCAGCTTAGGAGATCATCGGGGTATTTGCTGAGCTTATTTCTATTTGCATATTGAGGTCTGCTGTTCTTCTGCTGATATTACTTCTTCTAAATATATTGCAAAGAAACTGGGGCCTTGTGTGCAATGAAGGAAGTTGATCTCCTTCCTGATGATCCTAGATCTGCAAAAAGTATAAAGCAATTGGAGCAGGTCCTTCCAGGTTTTATTGAAGCCAAAGGCAGCTGAAGGCTAAGAGCCCTCGAGAATATGACTGATCTTGATTCATGTATAACTAGCTAGGAATGCTCTTGTTTGGTACATTATCTAGTTACTTGAATGTATAGATGTTTGAATAATGGTACTTGAATTATATGGATTATAGTATTGTTTATATCATAATTTATCGAGCATTATTTCTGTGAATATTCTTCTTGTTGTCCAAGTTTCAGTCATACAACACAATACAAAACAATGTGTTGTATGACTACAAGAGTTCAAAATTAAGCCTTCTCCTACAACATTTACTAGGTGTTAGCCAATTTGATTACAATATTAACACCACAGTTAACCAAATATAGTTTGTTGTGTGAACTAACAACCAACATCAGAAAACAATAAAATTCTATTGTGTGAGATTCATAACACACAACAGAAATATAACTATCCCTGTTGTCTGAATGAATCAGCAGACAAGAGATATCATTTCATTGTGGTTGTGTGTTATTTATCTTAGACAACAAATAAAGAATTATAGCTGTTGTGTCTTATACATCTCAGACAGCAAGAAAGATTTATAACTGTTGTGTGTTATGAATCTCAAACAACAGCTAATTTCTTCTTTTGTTGTCTGAATGGCCATGTCAACGCCGATGCATCTCCGCGCATGCCATGCCAGGCACATGCCTGCGCAGAATTCGCACAACAGAAATAATTATATGTTGAGGAAATTGATATTGCACAATGGTGGAATCACCGTTGTGTGATTTTTCAATCACACAACACTTGTTTAGACCACAGTGAGGCTGGTCATCACACAACTCCAAGCCTCCGTCGTCTGATTAACTTATTATAGTAGGTAGTGTCTCCCCCGACTCACAAGCCAATGATCCAAATCAAAAAAATGATCGAGATATGGCAAGAGAAGGGGGAGGAGGAGGAAAACAACTGATCGGAGTGGAAAGGTTTTCTCTAGTCTCAATCTTAAAATGACAGCATAAGTTTTTTGCAACTTTGGAAGAATGACTAATTAATTTTTTGTTTTGTTATATAAAAGAGAACTAGGTGAGATTAGTTTTCGAACAAAGTAAATATAAATAGCTCGCATAAAGTGCATATATTTCGAATGAAAGGAATTGATCCAAAGAAACCATCCCCCCATCCCCATAATATTATTAAAATAGAGAAATATATATACAGTACACTGTACATACAAGAGAAGAGGGCATAAACCTATCTAAACTCCTCATGAAAAAGAACGAAAACGGCAATTAAACATCATGTAAATATATTCGAACCTTTCTAAGTCATCCAATTTTACGTAGTCCGAGTTCTTTTTCTTATTACATTTTTCTCAGTTTTACTCATTCTTCCCAATGCCTCTTGATCGCTAAAAGCTCTGGGAAAGACACCCTAATTTCTATTGAAATCTCTTTGGTAGATTGTCCTAATTTGAGAAGCCGACCAAGATTTCGAGAGAACCTCCAGAAACACTGTTTAAGCTGTAACCACAGATCTGTAGAAACCTAACAAACTAGGGTTTTAATTTCAGGAAGGTATACACATGCATGCATGGGCTCATAACTGTAAGTGATGAATTAGGTCAGAGGCTAGAAATGTGGGCATTGTAAACGTTGTGGAGTTGCGCCAGTGTACTACGGATGATTAGCAGAAAGGTTCTTATAGGGTAGGCAAGCCAAGCCCATTTATACTCTTTCATCACATTATACAAGTATGCCATTTCGGTTAGACATGGCTGCCGGTGTTTGAATGTAAGCCCTTTTCTCCAGAGTAAAGTGAGACCACCTAAAGATGTTTGGAATGCAGCTTTAATTTGAGATTGTTAATTTGGTGACTTCTTTAGTAATAATACAGCTCCAAATGGCCGGCTATTCGAAGAGGAAGGTAAGTATATCATATCCAAATTTTTATCTCTGCCCGTGTGCACTACAACAATAATAGTCCAACTGTTGTCTGATGACCTTGTCTGCTGTTGTGAAAACCTATGCCGTTTGATGGAATTATCAGACAACAGCTGAGTAAATTTTACACAAGAGCAGCTGCTTACATGACTGTTGTCTGAATACTAGAAAGAATAACAGCGCCATATATGTTTACTGTTGTCTCTATGAAGCTTCTACATCAAAAGACTAGTTTTATACAACATAACAGATTGCTGAAAATGGCGTTGGCTGTCCACTTTTGATACTATAGGTTTCTCTAAATAACTGTTGTTTGAGTTTTTATTGGACAATAGTTTTTTATGTATTCTTGTTGTGCTAAGATGGCTCCAACAACAGTTTTTGCTATTATTATAGTTGTGTTTAACTCTCTCTGACAATGGTTTTTACTTAATTGAGAGTGGTCTGAAAGAGACTCTTATGATATACATTTTCTTGTATGGAAGAACAATCTTTATTAAATGAAACTAAGGAGTACTTGGGGAAGAAAGCAATAAAACTACGATGAACAACATTTGGACTTGTATAAATATAACAATAGTTCCATACTAGCCTTAACGGGATGAATCAAAGAGAGATCTCTCTATCTCTCTCCTCTCCAGAGGGAGGGTGTGGAGCTCTAGGTCAACTTAATTGACATACTAAGGACCTTCATTTCATCAACCTGAGGGGGGATTATCTTCAGTCATTTGACGCTTGGCATTGTGTTCCCCGCCATCTTCTTCCTGGTTAAGAATTTCATTGACAACCTCTGGACCCAAGAGAGAAATGTGCTTGCTGGTGATTTGACGACCTGCCCTAAGCTTTGGACCTCAATGCATTTCCGGGTCTGGAAGGAAGCGTGCAACCTTCTTAGTCTGTACCTTGCTAAGAGACGCAACAGCTCGAGCAAAATTTTCCTGTCAAAAGAGGAAACAGAAGAAAATTTCAGCAACATGCCATCTCGTCGAATCGCCCATAAAGCAAACAAGAAGTGGCAAGAAACAGAAGCAAAGTGGTCCAAAAACTTAGTTAAAAAAAGTATTTATATGCAGCAAACAAGAAACAAGCAAATTGACCAAAAAAAAGAAACAAGCAAGAACTGAGGGTAGGGAAGTGCACTTGAGGATAGCACAAAGGCAGTGCCGACTCAAGAACAGAGGAACATCTGGGGATTATAATTGCTAGGGATTATAATACTTAAACCAATGAATATGCATATGCTGCTATCATAAGTTATTTTTCTTCAAAGAAAGATATATTTTCAGTAGCATCTAATTTTCACTCTGATAGTATAATGGCATGAGTACATGACTAATTGATTTGTACATGAAGGATATCAAAGCAAATTACTGCCACTTAAATTTAATTAATGAATGAAAGATGTATAATGTTATGTAAGATGTAGGTCACATAAATCTAGAAGGTGTAGAGGCTTGACCAATCAGTCATTTAATTAGGAATCAAAGATTGATGTTCAGATAACCAAGAAATCATTGAAGCTAATACTATAGTTCTGTCTTTTCATAATATATGAGGGTAGGTGATGGCCTTCGTTCTAGTAACGGGACTCCAAAATTCTAGGCTTCTTCTGAGTGATTCACATGTCTAAGTTGTGAGGCGTTTTTCATAGCTGGGATTGATTCCTAGTCCTGTCATCTAAAAATTCTTTATTATCTGATATTTCGAGCATCCCTGACTATTAGTGCAAGACATTATTCAGCTGTTGTACATCAAACCTATTCAAGTATGAACATGCAAGTAAACTACTGACAAAAATTCTCATGATGAAGGAAAAAGCAATCAACTATTCACAATTCATCAGATTGGAAGAGACATAAAGATAATGACATGAAGTTGTCTCAAAATTGTGCATCCAATTACATATAAAATGACAAAACAATACCGACCTCTACATCTTACTGCCACTTAAGGATATTCTAAACTAGTTTTTCGTCAACAACCAAAGAAAACACTGATCAAGTCAAAGCAAAGAAAGCAGTCATAACTAAACAGAGAAACTTGACCAAGTTTTGCAGGCCACCACATTTCAACGAGGTCAACCACGTACCTCCTCAACAACATGAGGGTGAGAAGACGATGAGGCTAGCCCATAGATGGCGAGCGGTAAATAGATGGCCGTGGTGAGACAAGCATTCTTGCTGCTTGCTAGCTTCTCCTTCAGCTCTGTCTACACAAAGTGCAAACCAAAAACATCAAATTCCAGAAAACGTTCCCAAAACAAGAACTAGGAAACATAGCCACATCCCATGAGCCCAATTACATATACATCAACAAAATCAAAGCAAAACGAGATGCAGACCCAGAAAAATACACACACACACACACACACACATATAGAAGAAATCAAGATAAGCTCCTTAGGCTTTTTTCCCTAAAAACCGATCCCCTTTCGTCAACAGGAAAAGCCTTGACGAGTCTTTCTTGCCCAGATCAAAATCAAAGCTTCAATTCTCAACGGCCTGAGAGAGGATATGAATAGCCGATTAGAGAATAAACGAGGACAATAATAACTGAGCAAGATTAAATTAAAAAACGGACCGACGAAAACAAGATTGAAAAAAAAGAGAAAGAGCGGAGATAAACCTGGAGCTAAGGAGGAAGCTTTGGCTGGTATTGAGATCGGAGCTTCTTAACGTCGGAGCGCTCTCGGGGCATGCCGCAGTCGAAATCCATGGGATTATTGACTGAGATTCTTCGCAGTGAGAGAGAGAGAGAGAGAGAGAGAGAGAGAGAGCGACTGCCTCTACCAAAATGTAGTGGATCCTTAGGGCGAACTGTCAAAACGACACCGTGTCATTCCTCGAAATGGACTCCCTCCATAAATTGAATTTTGGCCAAGTGTGGGAATTCAATTAAGGCAACAGCGTTTAAGAACTTAGACAACAGAGATACATAGCCAATTATCTGAAGGAGAGTTGCACAACAGACATAGAAAAATGGTTGTCTAAAGATATAGTCACACAACATCAAATACTAATATATCTAAATAATAATTGTACAACAGATAAAAAAAAAAAACTGTTGTCTGAAGATACAATCAGACAACATCAAAATGCCACGGTTGCCACCATTTTCTGAATAATAATCACACACCAGACAAAGAAAAATTATTGTCTGAATTAAATTATTTAGACAACATCAAAATGCCACCATTGTCTGAATAATAGTTGCACAATAGATAAGTAATAACTATTGTGTGATTAAAAACAATCAGACAACATATTTTTTCATCTATTGTGTTAATCAACCTTAGACAACATCAATGAAATAACTGTTGTCTGAATTTATGATTCAGACAACATCACAAAAACAATCATTGTCTGATTTATAATTGCACAACAACAATGTAACAATTGTTGTCTGATTCGAAAATTCAGACGACAGAATAATTTTTGCTGTTGTCCCAAAGTATCAGACGACAGATAAAATTTTTGCAGTTGTCTGAAGCATGTTGTCTGATGCCATTATTGTTGTAGTGGTGACTCCTAACAACTGATAAAATAATCTGGGGTTCACATCCAAAACCAATCGGCAATTGATGGAATGGCCCAAACTCTTATAAACCCTCAGGCAATGTCCCATTTTTTTCATGTAGGATGTATATATTTTCAAGGGCTAAATACAAATTACTACCCTGTGGTTTAGGTCCAAAATCAATTCAGTCCCTGAACTTCCAATTTCATCAAAAACATCCCTGCACTTTCAATTTTGATCTAATAGGTCCAATTTGTTAGTTTTCTGACAATTGAGTTATTTAACTTGTTAATGTGGCTTATATAAGGCCTATGTTTTATGATGTGGTGTCGAGGTGGTCTGCATAGTCAATTTAGGAGTGAGTCCTACTATTAAAAATAAATAGTTTTTCAACAAATAATCCAACTATAACTTGAACCCATAAGAGAATATTAACGAATTGGACCTATTAGATCAAAATTGAAAGTGCAGGGGTGTTTTTGATGAAATTAGAAGTCCAGGGACTGAATTGATTTTGGACCTAAACCACAGGGTACTAACTAGTATTTAGCCCTATTTTCAACAACAACAATATATATAGGAGCGCCTCATGCTTTCGGCACCACCGCAAACAACCAAATCTGATTCATTCTACCATGTTTTCTCTAGCGCTGCTTTTCTGCTATGAATACAGCTCTAGAAAATCTCCACAACCAGACGCAACTAAAAAGCAAGAACCTCGCTCCCATCTAGCACTAGATGGATCTACGGGTACCAAAGTTGAAATGAAAAAGGCACTGTGAACATCAAAAATCTTCTAACCAATGTCACAACTTCGTCACCCTAGTTTAGGGATACAACACTGATTGGGAAATTGGTAATACCCAAAATGAAACCATAATCAGAAATTCTAACATCGTTCTCGAGTATTTGTATTTCTCATTGTCACACTCACACGCAGGAAGATAATATGGCAGCACCTAGGCTTGCCAAATTTATTTGAATCCTAAAGGATGGAGGTGAGGTGAGATCCTATTTTCTATATGAAGGTTAAATCTAATTAGCAAAACTTGTGGAACCTAGATCGAAATTGACACTTCTTTTTTAGTGTTTTTAGGATCTAAAATAATGCAAAACTGAACCGATTCAATTCGGTTCGGATTTCAAATTTTCATGAAAAAACTGAGCTCTAATTTTGTGTATAAATAATTTAATTTTGCAAACAGCCGATTTGACTTTAATGAGTTCAATTATTTCAAAATCTGACAAGACCCTTCCCGAATTCCACCATGAAATCCGAAGTGACCCTGTGAGGCTCACCTAAGGAGTAACTTTACCAAAAATTTGGCATAGTTACCCTTAAAAAGGGACCACCTAACCTTGTGAAAACAACTTAACCACTTCTAATAACCAACAATATCTCCATCTCCATGAGCCTACAAGCTCTCTTCAACAATTCAACTTCCATAAGTGATATACAAGGAATCTTAAACATGAATCTCGAGTATCAGTTTTAGATACAACTGAAACGTCGGTAATCAGAGCAATCTAGATGAAATACTGAAATAGGGTACAAGTAGATTAAACATGTAACCTACAATAAAGATGAAGATCGTGGACACTATACTTCAACGCCTATGCACGCTCGACCTCAACTAATCTGCAGTCTGGGCACGAAAAAATAAAAAGCCCAGGTAAAAGCATTTAAAAACTGCAAGTAAGAAATTTATGCTTTCCCAATGTTACTTTTATATAAAAAAACCAAGCATGAAGTACGATTTCATGAAAATACTTTTGAAACGATAATATTAAAGTATCAATTTTATATTCTCGTACAAGAAAAAAGAACGCACCTACACGCGCTAGATTTTTTTCAAGAAAGCGTTATTCTCCATGTGACGGCAAGTTCATGGACGCTGTAGTCAGACAGGATCTGTCGGCGGGTGAACACGATTTCCTTGATCTGGGTGATTTCTATGTAGATCGATGGGACAGGTGCAGGTGGCAAGAGAGAGAGGGGTCGATGGGGGTGGCGGTTCATGTCACACCCCTAATTTTTACACAAATAAAAATCGATATATAATCCCATAATTATACATGCGCGATCGTTCAGTCATCAATATAAAATACCTGGAACATCTTTCCCTTAAATCAAGTACATACTGATGCCCTGAACCCTCCAAGTTAATATACACTCGCTCCACAGAGTTATATATTACACAAGCTTGCGAATTAAATTGTCATCACAAAATAAAACGTAAATGTTCCTCAGAGCTTACTACATAGCGGAAGTCATACACTGGCAAAGCCAACAAAATTTGCTTCCTACCCGTTCTGCTGCCGACAAGCTACCACAGCTTCAGCCACGATCTCCCCGACCTGCAGGATTAACCCCTACACCGTTTGAATGGTGCACCGAGTTGCCACACAACAAACCCGGTAAGCTTTTACAAGCCCGTATGAGTAACTCATGAACATCAATCAACAACTCACACAAATCAGCTTAAGGAAAACATGCAACCATGATTCCTTCTAACATTCCATATCCTTTCCACTGAAAGGACAACATAAATCACCGCTGTGACAATGTTCTATTTGCTAACTTCACCATCAAGAAGCAATTCAAGTCTCATCTAGACAATAAAAGAAGAATACTCTCAGAACTCTCCTTTAACTACATACTTATGAGTCTCCAGCAACCTCGACCGTTACCCCCATAACTATAATGGCAGACAGACTAGTGCTCTAGCTGATCATACCCACTTACCCGGCCAACTGCGTGATTCCCTATTTCATGCCTTGGTCACTATCTGCGACCTGTCACCATCTGTGACCTATAATCATTCAGACCCCGTCTGGTCTCGGAATCAACCTTTGGTCACCATCTGCGACCTATCACCATCTGTGACACTTGATCTTCAGACCCCATCTGGTCTCAGATCAAGCATTTGTCACCATCTGCAACCTGTCACCATCTGTGACTCTTGGTTTTCAGCCCCCATCTGGTCTTAGAACCAACCGTTGGTCACCATCTGCGACCTATGCTTTTCAGACCCCATCTGGTCTCAAAATCAACCATCTATACTTTTCAAAACAATAGAAAGCATCTTTTTCCACAATATTGTTTCTATGAAAAGTCGCATTTAACAATTATATGAACACCATCATGCATATTATTCATCACACATCATCCACAAGAATATATATATATTTCACGTAAATATATATATACGTACTCATTCGCTCAGGAATGCCTACTAATACCAACTATAGTTTGCAGTTACATAATTAACGCCAAAACAATAATGGTAATTCCGTTCAGAATGAACCTTGTGAGATTACTCACCTCAAATTCCTGCTGCATCTTCAACAAAGAACAAAGCGTCCAATCCGCCAAATAACCGTCCAAATACTTCGTCAAGTACCTAATCACAAACGATTTTCACTTAATAACGATTCACATTTGATTTAAGTCCGAAACCCCTGTTTTGAACTAAAATCCCCAAAGTGGCACCAATCGAGGCAAAACCACATCCGAGACCTCTCAATGTCTCCGGAATACGTCCACGATCGATTTGACCCAAACACAAGTCGATCGGACGCTCGAATCCTCACGGATTGAATAAATCGATCGGTATGAAACCGTAAAAATCATAACAAATCCATACGAACTCCAAAATTTGCATATTATATATCAAAACGCTCGTATCAACGAGTAGAACATATATAATACCAAAAACAGTCCCTTACATGGCCGGAACGCCGCCACAGGAGGTGGCGCACCGCCGCCATCCAAAACTCAATATTTCACAAAACTCCCAACATCAAAAAGCTTCATCTAAGCATGCTTGTGAATTCTCATAACTAGCTCGAAGTCAGAAAACAAGCATAAAGGGTCGAAAACTACCTCACAAGCTTTGGATTTTTGCTCAAATTGAGTTGAACCGATTTCCACGTAAATCGATCCAAACAAACACCATAGATCGACTCAGACGACCCCCACGAAGCCAAAGAAGGAAACTTGAAGCCGTGCCGTCGCCGAAGCTGTGTTTTCCGGTCGGGTCCAAAAACACCAATCTGCACCACCTTGCTGCGCCGTACACGGTGGATGTCGCCGCTAGAGAACACCACAGGGACGACCAGACAAAGGAGGCGAACCAGCTGACCAAGTTTCACGACCAGAGACCGCCGCAGTTGCAAGTTCCGACCGGGTCGGATCGCCGGGTTCGGGTCGGATCAGACGGAAAACTCAAACACTGAAGGTATCGACCGAGAGAGAAAAGAGAGGTTTTCGGAAATGGAAACTTGAAATTATGAAAGAATTCTGATTTTTTCTCTATTTATACTAAAACGGAAACTTCTTCCGCTAGCCATAACTTTATCATATAAACTCCGATTCCCGCGTTCCACATATCCACGAACTCGTATCGACACGCTCTACAACTTTCGTGAAGTAAGTTTTCTGAGAATCCCAACGTATAAAAAGTCAAACTTCACACGACCCCCTAAACTGTGAAATTCGAATAATTACACGTACAAAAACCATTACACTTCACAAACAACCTACGAATAAAGAACAATAACAATTATTCGTACAACTCATTAATAATTACTAAAATTAAATAACAGAAATCCAGGTCATCACAGTTCAGTTGTTGTAGGTCGGGATTGCGGCTCCGACTAGCGTCCGAGATTCTGATCATGGTTACTGGATCGGTGTTGGATATGACTGAAGCAGCGTGACTGGCCAAGTAAGGCTCAGGCCTATACCCAAAAAGCTTCATAAGTCCCAGGTCCAAACCCAGACCTTGGTTTGCTAGTGGGTTCGCTTGTTTACGTTTTCTATTTTTAGTTTTACTTATTTTATTTTGTTAGTGTTGTCTCGCTTTTAGCGTGTAATAAGTCTCTTCATGTATCTTGTATGGCTAGTCAGGCTGAATATCTGTGTGTACACTCTAAATGCCTTGTGTGGCCTAGCAAGGGGATGATCTATTGTTAAATGGTCGCAACCTCCAAGTGGCAGGATGAAACTAAGTGTCATCGGATTTATTCTTCGGTGGCAACATAGTAGGAAATCTATGATTTTAATAATTATACTTCGTTGTAATCGAGTTATCTTTTCAGTATGTCACCGCTATGTTAAAACAAATGAAGTAGTCGGTAGTGCACTATATGCTAATTGGTACTTATTGGAATAAATGTATTTTGTAGATACTCTTGAAATCATTTTAGGACGTTCTCTAGATGCTTATTGTAATCACGAGTTTAGGCTCGAAGGGGAGGGAGGACATTTAATATTCGAGGGCAACCGCACCTGTCATTTATTTAAAAAAAAAACAGTATTTAAATTATTTACCTTATCGTTGCACTCATCTGATTTATTTCAAATAAGTCAGGAGTGGAACAGAAGAGGAGTTGCATGTGGATATTGAAGAAAAACAAATTGAAATAAAAGGAACCAAAATTGAAAGAAGAGGAAGTTCCATGTGGATTCCATTTACTCGAGCAGGCCATAACTATCAAATATTCCTGGATCCAGAGAATTAAGAAAGAAATTGCAGAATTTTGTGTGTCGGTGTTACTATTTGTTTGCTTGAGCCTACAGAACTATAGCATGGGGTCCTTTCCTTTTCATTTGTTTGTTTTGTTTTGTGTTTGTTTTTTTTTTTTAGTTTTTTTTTAGATTAGCATAATCAATTTAAGTGCTACATTATAATGAGATCTGCCTTCGATTTTATGTTTAGAACATTTTTTCCAGTGATAAAAAACAATGGAGTTGAATCTAGTGTCGGTTCCTAAATGATAAACAGCTTTTGGGTACCTAATTATATGCATCATATATATCACAAAAAAACAAATCATCAATTATTGCGAAAAGATATTTAAAGTTGCTCAAAATCTGGGATGATCTTGTTAGACCCATTTGTTTTGTGCTGAGGAGGACCCATCGCTTTGTTTTCAGGTACCAAAACAAAGCTTCGCTCATATTCATGCGTTGAAATCGTTATTTATGAGAAAAAAGAAATTGAAGTTCTAATTTCAGCGAACATTTTTATTACTAGTGTATTTGGGGTTCCAGAATAGTAAATTACAGTTAGCTATTACATAGCTCCATGGATTCGTGCAACATTTGTCCCTCTTAAAGGGGACATGAAATGTATTATACGATATGGGTTACATCCTTCTACTCTACTCAACGTCTCAACTGTGATTCTCTTTTTATTTATTTTGGGTACAACAAATCATTTTAACTCTTGAGCAAGTATAAATCGGATTTGAGGTGAGACCACTTTTTCATGTAAAACAAGCTCAATCTTTATAAGTACTGTATAAGTTTTATTTTTTAGGGGAAAGGAAGATATATTCCAGTGATCAAAAGATCATACGACCGTACAAGGTCAATCTGGGGGATCCAAAGACCACACCCTTACAATCGTTGCTCATATCAAGCACTGACTGCATGGCTAGTCAGGCTACTGCTCAAATTATTCATTACTACATCCTAGAAAAGAAAATGCAAAGACCAAAGTCCAAAAAAAGAAAAATATAAAGAAAACGAAATCTAACTACTGCTCTAACATTACCCTAACCCTAAGCAACTGTTTTGACAAGCTTAAGGCCTAAGACCTTATGTGGTGTACCTTTCCACAAGTCAACGCAGAATAAGCATAGGAGTAGAATAATGTAAAGCAAACCTCCCTAACCCTTCTGGGAAAGGGGTTCCTGCATCACACCAACAACTGCAATGGTGTCCATGGCCGAACCCACAGGGCTATTTGCCATAAATTCCAAGCTCTTCGGAACATCAACATGTTTGGGTTTATTTCTCCGACCACGGGGTCTGCCTTTCTTCTTCACCTTATTCTCTACCGAGATAACAGAGACCTCGAACAAACCTTCAGATGACAACCCAAAGTCAGACTGCAGCTCCATGGGCACAAGCTCAAGACCATGCTTTGGACGCTTCCCAGGCCCTACAATGTCGTCAACCCTCTACCTTCTCACCCCAGAAACCCTAACGGGCTCCCCGAGATCCATCTGAACAAGAGGAGTCGAAGAGGCTAGGGCAGGAGGTGTGGTCGCCCGAAACAATGGTATAGGAGATGCCGTCGTAGCCGCCATCTCACCCTCCGGCATCGCCTCAGCTTCCGCCGCCTTGGGACAAGCCGCCCCTCCATGGTTAATCATCTAACAAGATCAGCACCTCCCCATCAGACGTAGATACCTGTATCTCAGATCCACCACCTCTGTGGGGGAAACCCTAAAGCTTCTCTCAAGACGCACTGGATTCCGGATCGAGAGCCTGACTTGTACCCGCGTCTCACCATCACGCAGCCCGCGTTCATCCACCTCCAGCACCGGCCCAATTGTTTCTCCAATCAACCAAAGAGTATCGCTGGTAAGAAATACTAGAGGCAAGTTTTGGATCTCCACCCAGATCCCAACACACTCTAGAGGGACAACCGTAATGTCAGATGCGCCGTTATAGTCATTGAGCAGCACCATCGAACGCTAAAAACACCATGGGTCGCCTCTCTTAACCCTAGAAATGTCTCTGGCATTGGAAAAGGAGAATAGGAACCGATCTTGTCGTTGCTACACTCCCACAGTCCCATTCAGACGCCACATAGAGTGGATCGCACTTCGGAACGAATCGATATTCACCGATCGACAAGAATTCAACCATCCTACCATGAAGTGATTGTGAGAGAGGAAAGGCTTCTCAAGGTTCCTGAGATCACCAAGGTCCACCAGATCCTCCTTGTCCTGCAACGTAAGCCTCGAAGCTCGGCTCGCTGTCCTTGGGGCAGTAGTTGCCATGAAAAAGCTGCCGCTCAACCTTACTCTAGCCCTAACCCTAGCAGACACAAGGGGAGAGTAGAGAGAAAAGTCGCGCTTTTTTTAATAGCTTACTGTATAAGTATTATTGAATGTGTGAAAGCTACATAAATACTCCTTAGTGAAGCAGTAAGGTTTAGTTTTTATATTGTAAAGGAAAAATTTCAAGAATGGTACATGAAATGTCGGCCCCTTCGAAGTTCGGTATATCAGGTTTCAAAGAATTAATATCGATACATGAAGTTACAATTCCGACCAAAAATTGGTACATGTTGTTACATCCTCTGTTAGTCAGTGTGATGTTGGTCAAATTTGTAAGGACAAACCGTCTCTTCAAGGATTGATAAAAAAATAAAAATAAAAATTGCAGAAGAAGAAGAAGGAAGAAGGAGGAGAAGAAAATCAGATTTGAGTGTCCAAATCAATCCTTGATATCGGGGAGAGAGGGAAGAAGAAGAAGAAGAAGAAGAAGGAGGAGGAGGAGGAGAAAATTAGATTTGGGTGTCCAAATCAAATCTTGATATCGGGGAGGGAGGGAGGGAGGAGGAAGAAGAAGAAGGAGAAGGAGAAGAAGGAAGAAGAATAAGGAGGAGGAGAAGAAAATCATATCTGGATGGGTATCCAAATCAAACCTTGATATCGGAAAGGGAGGGAGGAAGAAGAAGAAGAAGGAGGAGGGGTACCCAGATTTGGGTGTCCGAATAAGAGATAGAGAGATGAAAACCTAAAATTACCCGTTGAAAATTGAACAATTTCATAAGTTTAACGATGTTATTGACGCCATGTGCTCAAAAATGTGTCGGGATTGCAACTTCATGTATCGATCTTAATTCTTTGAAACCTGATGTACCGAACTATGTCATATACTGTTCTTTAATTTTTTCCTGTAGTAAAATACTGATATTCAAATTCAAATTCAAGGCCGGCCCTGAGGGCAGCCGCCTCAGGCCACCGACTCCCGGGGGCCTCCTGAGTTTCTGTACATATGTTAGACATAGTATATATATAAACAATTTCCTCCTATTAACAGCAAATTGTGCGTTGCTCCAGCGGTGGTGTAGTCAGTCCGTGTCTTTCCCCACCAAGGTTCGAATCTCCCTTTTGTTTCACTTCTATTTTTGACCTTTTCAGGTTTCTTGTTGTTTGTTTTGTTTGTCCCCAATCACTTGAGCTATTTTTTCTTGGACCCGCTGACCCAGCCATAAAAAAGAAATTATATTTAACTAGTTTTGTAATTCAGAAATTTATGTAGAGAAATAAATTCATATACTTTGGTTTTGCTATTAAAATTTAATTTACTCTTTCAAAAATACATGATTTTATATTGTTATTTGGCATATGTATATATAAATATATATATATACATATATATATATATATATATATATATATATATATATATATATATATATATATAAAATGTGGCCTCCGTGTGTGTGTCTATATATATATATATATATATATATATATATATATATATATATATATAAAATGTGGCCTCCGTGTGTGTGTGTCTATATATATATATATATATATATATAGACACACACACGGAGGCCACATTTTAATTCTTCGCCTCAGGCCGTTAGAATCTCAGGACCGGCCTGATATATACTTACAACCTTGTCATTTCACTAAAACCCTACGATTTATTCTCTCCTTCACTTAACTTGTTTTTGATAACACCATTCCTTATTTTCTCCATTTTTTCCTATATGATAATAGCCTTGATTTTTTGTTTTTTGTTTTTCATAATGTATATGTTACGCTCTGGTGTTTCAATCTTAGATTTTGATAATTGTAGTTGAGCAAAAACAGAGCAGTAGCCTCTGCTCATCTTCTTTAAATAGTTGAATCCACCATAGGTAAAACTGTCCATATTGTAATCAAGTACCCCTTTCTCTTCAGATATTCTATAACCAGTTTACCTGGAATCAATGCTAATTCTGCATGCAAGAAACCAGAAACAGATTGCCCGTACTGGAAGTCGAAAACTAAGATATCCTGATATCAATATAAGTCAAGCCCCGATTGCACGTGTAACTTCTCACTCGTACAAGTCCCACTTTGGATTTTGTTCATGACACAAATCTCGAGGAACAAGTCAATCTTCAAATAAGTCAGGAGTGGAACAGAAGAGGAGTTGCATGTGGATATTGAAGAAAAACAAATTGAAATAAAAGGAACCAAAATTGAAAGAAGAGGAAGTTCCATGTGGATTCCATTTACTCGAGCAGGCCATAACTATCAAATATTCCTGGATCCAGAGAATTAAGAAAGAAATTGCAGAATTTTGTGTGTCGGTGTTACTATTTGTTTGCTTGAGCCTACAGAACTATAGCATGGGGTCCTTTCCTTTTCATTTGTTTGTTTTGTTTTGTGTTTGTTTTTTTTTTTTAGTTTTTTTTTAGATTAGCATAATCAATTTAAGTGCTACATTATAATGAGATCTGCCTTCGATTTTATGTTTAGAACATTTTTTCCAGTGATAAAAAACAATGGAGTTGAATCTAGTGTCGGTTCCTAAATGATAAACAGCTTTTGGGTACCTAATTATATGCATCATATATATCACAAAAAAACAAATCATCAATTATTGCGAAAAGATATTTAAAGTTGCTCAAAATCTGGGATGATCTTGTTAGACCCATTTGTTTTGTGCTGAGGAGGACCCATCGCTTTGTTTTCAGGTACCAAAACAAAGCTTCGCTCATATTCATGCGTTGAAATCGTTATTTATGAGAAAAAAGAAATTGAAGTTCTAATTTCAGCGAACATTTTTATTACTAGTGTATTTGGGGTTCCAGAATAGTAAATTACAGTTAGCTATTACATAGCTCCATGGATTCGTGCAACATTTGTCCCTCTTAAAGGGGACATGAAATGTATTATACGATATGGGTTACATCCTTCTACTCTACTCAACGTCTCAACTGTGATTCTCTTTTTATTTATTTTGGGTACAACAAATCATTTTAACTCTTGAGCAAGTATAAATCGGATTTGAGGTGAGACCACTTTTTCATGTAAAACAAGCTCAATCTTTATAAGTACTGTATAAGTTTTATTTTTTAGGGGAAAGGAAGATATATTCCAGTGATCAAAAGATCATACGACCGTACAAGGTCAATCTGGGGGATCCAAAGGCCACACCCTTACAATCGTTGCTCATATCAAGCACTGACTGCATGGCTAGTCAGGCTACTGCTCAAATTATTGATGCGCTCAAAGCAAGCGCATAATTTAACCCTGAAATGTCATTAGTAGTATAAAGTAAATAGGGATCGTTCTATTCCGGAGATTGAGGGTACACCTGTCATTGTCAAACAATTAAACAATTAAAATTAAAACAAAGTATAATATTCACACATATGCACATTATTTACGAATTAAAAGGGGGTCTTTGATTTTGGTTTTCTATTTCCGAAAATAAATACTAAGTTAACTAAATAATTAAAATGCAAAAACATAAAAATACAAATGGAATGCAAGAACAAAGATCAAAGTCGAAACTCATGATTAAAATTGATTCAAGTTCATCATTGTTCATCATAGTCATGCAAGAGGAGTTGATCATGTGAAACGTTAAAAGCAAACAATTTCCCATATTTTACTTTCAATGCTAATTAATCTAAGTGAAAGCACATAGACTAATCCTATCAAACATGCATTCAAGCCCTAGAAAGCTAGTCAATCATACATGTTTAACGCAATAAGCATCTAGAAAGGCTATCAACTCAAATGTGCAACTTAGTATGAAAAAGTCCACCTAATTGCAATCTTCTTTGATTAAATTCGGTTTTTGTACAAAACCTTTACTACTTATTGATTCAAGAACACAAAACCAAAAAGTTGATTCATGTTCTTAAATTCGTAGCAACATTCACATAAAAACCCTAAATGTTTCGAACCATTCAAGATTATCATACAAAAGATTTCTATCATGCAAATTTAATCAAACACTCACACAAAAGCAACCATAAATCGCAATATATGAATCTGAAAATTAACAATTAATCATAAAATTTCAGAAATCAAAACTTGTTCAAACATGTGTGTCAACTAAGGCAAAACCAACGAAAATACAAACAAAGTTACAAGGAGAATCGGATTACACCGTGATGAAGGTGAGATGAACGAAGTGATGATGTGGTCTCTTGAATTTCGAAAGCAATCTTTAAGATGGAGGATGGATGGTGTTCACGGCTTGTCTTCTTCTTCCTTGGCCTTGCTTGCACTTCGTGGTTGCCCTAGAGGATGGAGAGAAGCACGGCTAGGCTAGAGAGTTTTCTGAATTTTTTTCTCAAAGTATAAAACGTAAAGAAGAGGAACCCCTCACGTTGAGAATGTGTGAGAATATATAGGGGACGGCCCCTAGGTGTCCAAACCGTCCAAAACCCTAGAGAAACTCACGGAAATTTCTTGCTTCATCCACATAATTTCTTCCAATGATTTCTTGCCACATAAGCCTTATGAGGTGGTCCAACCAATCACAAAATTCCAATATTAATTCCCTAAATAATCTTGCCGAAATATATAGAAATATTTTCTGATTTCCTTCATCAATTTCGGCAACAATATATTTAGAGAATAAAGGGGGACGAATCTAGACTCCTTTGAGAGCTTTTTGTGTTCAACACATATTCTATTTCCTTAAAAAGCTCCCTAAGAAATCTCCATCGAAATCTCTTTTTATTTTCTGATTTTTCTCACGGCAAAACCCTAGTTTCTCTCTTGAATATTCCCTTGCCGAATTCTCTAGGGTTTGCACGGCAATCCCTCCTTTTTCTCTTGGCTTGGACGGCAAAGTCTTCTAGGGACTCTTCAAGTAGATTTCTTTCCATAAAAATAGCCCTAGAATATCTCCCTAGAGAATCTTTGATTTTTCCCTTGATTTTTCACGCCACCTTTTCCTCTCCCTTTGGTTTTCACGGCAACAACATCCTAGGGTTTATTCCATGCGTCACAAACCCTAATCCCTTGGGCCTTGATGGGCCATGATCCAGTTTGCCGAAAATTCAAATTGTTCTTGGGCTTCGTTGCTTCATCTTCAAGCCTTCTTATTTTCCAACGCAAAACACTTCATTTCTTTCATTTCTTTTCATAGTTGCGTTGGAAACTTCATTGGTAAGCTCTCCTCCATTTCGCAGGGTTTCCTGGTTGCACTAGGAAAGCTTGTTTCTTCATTTCTGCTCAAATGTGTGGACCGTTTTCTCTCATATTTGTTCGTCTTGATGTTCGCAGGCTCCTCCTTCCATTCGTGCGTTCATTTCAACTTTTTAGCTCGGAGGTCCTGAAAATAGAAACTAGTATGAGAAAATAGAAACTTACCGAAATAGAAACTTACTAAAAATGAAAAATAGAAAGTTACTAAAAATGAAAAATAGAAAGTTACTAAAAATGAAAAATAGAAAGTTACTAAAAATGAAAAATAGAAACTTGCCAGAAATGAGAAATGAAAACTACAGATATGGAAACTTTCTACAATAAGGAACTTTCCCAATCAAAGAATGGAAACTTTCCAAAACAGGGATTTTTCCAAGGAAATGGCGCAGAAAACATAGGGAAATGCAGTTAAAACGTCGCAGTAAAATGCTCCTATCAATTATTCATTACTACATCCTAGAAAAGAAAATGAAAAGACCAAAGTCCAAAAAAAAAAAATACAAAGAAAACGAAATCTAACTACTGCTCTAACATTACCCTAACCCTAAGCAACTGTTTTGACAAGCTTAAGGCCTAAGACCTTCTGTGGTGTAACTTTCCACAAGTCAACGCAGAATAAGCATAGGAGTAGAATAATGTAAAGCAAACCTCCCTAACCCTTCTGGGAAAGGGGTTCCTGCATCACACCAACAACTGCAATGGTGTCCATGGCCGAACCCACAGGGCTATTTGCCATAAATTCCAAGCTCTTCGGAACATCAACATGTTTGGGTTTATTTCTCCGACCACGGGGTCTGCCTTTCTTCTTCACCTTATTCTCTACCGAGATAACAGAGACCTCGAACAAACCTTCAGATGACAACCCAAAGTCAGACTGCAGCTCCATGGGCACAAGCTCAAGACCATGCTTTGGACGCTTCCCAGGCCCTACAATGTCGTCAACCCTCTACCTTCTCACCCCAGAAACCCTAACGGGCTCCCCGAGATCCATCTGAACAAGAGGAGTCGAAGAGGCTAGGGCAGGAGGTGTGGTCGCCCGAAACAATGGTATAGGAGATGCCGTCGTAGCCGCCATCTCACCCTCCGGCATCGCCTCAGCTTCCGCCGCCTTGGGACAAGCCGCCCCTCCATGGTTAATCATCTAACAAGATCAGCACCTCCCCATCAGACGTAGATACCTGTATCTCAGATCCACCACCTCTGTGGGGGAAACCCTAAAGCTTCTCTCAAGACGCACTGGATTCCGGATCGAGAGCCTGACTTGTACCCGCGTCTCACCATCACGCAGCCCGCGTTCATCCACCTCCAGCACCGGCCCAATTGTTTCTCCAATCAACCAAAGAGTATCGCTGGTAAGAAATACTAGAGGCAAGTTTTGGATCTCCACCCAGATCCCAACACACTCTAGAGGGACAACCGTAATGTCAGATGCGCCGTTATAGTCATTGAGCAGCACCATCGAACGCTAAAAACACCATGGGTCGCCTCTCTTAACCCTAGAAATGTCTCTGGCATTGGAAAAGGAGAATAGGAACCGATCTTGTCGTTGCTACACTCCCACAGTCCCATTCAGACGCCACATAGAGTGGATCGCACTTCGGAACGAATCGATATTCACCGATCGACAAGAATTCAACCATCCTACCATGAAGTGATTGTGAGAGAGGAAAGGCTTCTCAAGGTTCCTGAGATCACCAAGGTCCACCAGATCCTCCTTGTCCTGCAACGTAAGCCTCGAAGCTCGGCTCGCTGTCCTTGGGGCAGTAGTTGCCATGAAAAAGCTGCCGCTCAACCTTACTCTAGCCCTAACCCTAGCAGACACAAGGGGAGAGTAGAGAGAAAAGTCGCGCTTTTTTTAATAGCTTACTGTATAAGTATTATTGAATGTGTGAAAGCTACATAAATACTCCTTAGTGAAGCAGTAAGGTTTAGTTTTTATATTGTAAAGGAAAAATTTCAAGAATGGTACATGAAATGTCGGCCCCTTCGAAGTTCGGTATATCAGGTTTCAAAGAATTAATATCGATACATGAAGTTACAATTCCGACCAAAAATTGGTACATGTTGTTACATCCTCTGTTAGTCAGTGTGATGTTGGTCAAATTTGTAAGGACAAACCGTCTCTTCAAGGATTGATAAAAAAATAAAAATAAAAATTGCAGAAGAAGAAGAAGGAAGAAGGAGGAGAAGAAAATCAGATTTGAGTGTCCAAATCAATCCTTGATATCGGGGAGAGAGGGAAGAAGAAGAAGAAGAAGAAGAAGGAGGAGGAGGAGGAGAAAATTAGATTTGGGTGTCCAAATCAAATCTTGATATCGGGGAGGGAGGGAGGGAGGAGGAAGAAGAAGAAGGAGAAGGAGAAGAAGGAAGAAGAATAAGGAGGAGGAGAAGAAAATCATATCTGGATGGGTATCCAAATCAAACCTTGATATCGGAAAGGGAGGGAGGAAGAAGAAGAAGAAGGAGGAGGGGTACCCAGATTTGGGTGTCCGAATAAGAGATAGAGAGATGAAAACCTAAAATTACCCGTTGAAAATTGAACAATTTCATAAGTTTAACGATGTTATTGACGCCATGTGCTCAAAAATGTGTCGGGATTGCAACTTCATGTATCGATCTTAATTCTTTGAAACCTGATGTACCGAACTATGTCATATACTGTTCTTAAAATTTTTCCTGTAGTAAAATACTGATATTGAAATTCAAATTTGATATATACTTACAACCTTGTCATTTCACTAAAACCCTACGTTTTATTCTCTCCTTCACTTAACTTGTTTTTGATAACACCATTCCTTATTTTCTCCATTTTTTCCTATATGATAATAGCCTTGATTTTTTGTTTTTTGTTTTTCATATATAATGTATATGTTACGCTCTGGTGTTTCAATCTTAGATTTTGATAATTGTAGTTGAGCAAAAACAGAGCAGTAGCCTCTGCTCATCTTCTTTAAATAGTTGAATCCACCATAGGTAAAACTGTCCATATTGTAATCAAGTACCCCTTTCTCTTCAGATATTCTATAACCAGTTTACCTGGAATCAATGCTAATTCTGCATGCAAGAAACCAGAAACTGATTGCCCGTACTGGAAGTCGAAAACTAAGATATCCTGATATCAATATAAGTCAAGCCCCGATTGCACGTGTAACTTCTCACTCGTACAAGTCCCACTTTGGATTTTGTTCATGACACAAATCTCGAGGAACAAGTCAATCTTTAAATGCCGTCTAGTTCTTCGGGCCCTGGACACCAACCCTGAGACCTACCAGCTATGAATGCTCCTTCTTTCAGGCTCTTTCCCCTGTCCTCTCTGTCCTTCAACCCACTGTCGGCGAGTGCATCCCCTTTAATAATAACCGTAATATTAGAGTTATAAATTTTTTTTTTTACCAAATGACCTATATATAAAGTCGATTATCTATTAGAATTATTGAATCTTTTCACCAAATGAGCGATGTATATATAGATAACCGATTATATTAGGGTTTTCGAAATATTTTCTTTTGTATTTTAGAATTACTAAAATAATAACAAGTGTTTAAAATATTATGATAAAATACATGAATAGAGTGTTCGACAAATCAAAAAAGCCGGCCAATACGAGGAAGCAAAACAAAATTGCATGCAGGCTTCTTTCATCCAATCGATCCAGGTAGAAAACTTCCGAGATTCGTCAATATCTATTTTAAATCTCAATTATAATATGAGAGAGGCAGAGCTTTGTATTTCTTTTATTTTGTGTTATATAGAATTTGAATGCTGAGCTGTATGATTGTACTTTTCCTTTACAAGGAGGAGCCACATATCTTGTAATTTGATTTCATATTTAGCTTCCACCCACCTTCCAAATGTCTGAAAACCAATGTCATTTGACTCGTTTCCCCTCTTTTTCTATTCACTGACACAAACCAAGTCTCTCACTTCCTCTCTGTATATATGCTCTCTCTAGCCAAAACCTCTTCCACCACAAAACCCCAAAAGAATAAGCCTCTCTCTCTTTCACAGATATACACAGAAAACCAAAAATGGTTTCCTCAACATCCCTTGTAATCTCTCCAAGAAAGTTCAGATCAGATTTGTACTCCTATCCATACCAAGCCGATTCAAACACCCCTTTGGTGGTTAATGTTCTTGCTTCTCTTATTGAGAGAAACATGGCCAGGAACCAAAGGATTTCAAAGAACTGCTGCCCTTGGTACTTGTCCAAAGACATGAAGAAGACTCGGATTTTCGTGTGCCACGAGACTCCGGACATGACGATTCAGTCGTATTTGGAGAGAATTTTCAGGTACACAAGAGCCGGGCCGTCTGTTTATGTGGTCGCTTATGTATATATCGATCGGTTTTGCCAGAATAATCCTGGTTTTCGAATCAATGTCACAAATGTGCACAGGTTACTCATCACAACTATAATGGTGGCTTCGAAATATGTAGAAGACATGTAAAGTTCCTCCCTTTATATTTCTCAGTTTCTTTCTGTTCGTCTTTTTTTTTTTGTTTAATCTGTTTGTCTCTGAAATCCTAATGTGAAGTCCTCTTTCTTGAACAGGAATTACAGAAATTCTTACTTTGCAAGAGTCGGGGGATTAACAACAAACGAGCTGAACAAGTTGGAGCTTGAGTTTTTGTTCTTGATGGGATTCAAGTTACATGTGAATGTGAGTGTGTTTGAGAGCTACTGTTGTCATTTAGAAAGAGAAGTCAGTATTGGAGGAGGCTACCAAATTGAGAGCACATTGAGATGTGCAGAAGAAATCAAAACAAGGCAAGATGAAGATAGAAGATATAACCAGTGTGCTGCAGGTGTTTTGTTGTAGATCAAATCAAGGACATTTCTCTCTTTTTTTATTTATTTTTTGGTTGGATTTTAGCCTAGTAATTCAATTGTACAGGTCGATGTAAATTTGTGTAAATGTATAAAGTTGTTGCATCTTTTTCCGGTAAGAAGTAAGAAATATACATATCCAGATTGGCATAATCTGTTACATACTTCCAGTTATTTCATTTATGCAGCAAAGAACATTTTTTTCTTTCGATGGGTATGCGGCAAAAAACATTAATAATTTGAAGAATAAAATAGCTTTGCATCAAAAAGCTAGAGGGTGACTATTATTAATTTATTAGAAATGGGCTCCATCTTCACTAGTGTACATTAACAAGGATTGATGATTTGCCTCATCAACCTTGCAACCATCGAGGGGAATTGGTAATTATATTATACATATACTAAAGCCGCTAGAGCCTAGAGGCACTGTTTCTAGCACTGTTCATAAATTTTGACTGAAATTACAATATTGTCATACTTTTTTTTTTTTTTTTTTTTTTTTTTTTACAATTCTGCCATATCCTTTCATTTTTTTTTTAAAGAAGAACAATTTTATTTTGTATTTGTAAATTTCTACAAATTATGAAAAAAATTTATTTTATTTGTTGTTAATCTATTATCAACAATAAAACAAATCATATTCTAATTAGTAACTTTGGTGGTTTTTAGATTGCGAGTATTCATCTATTACATATGAAACTTGGAAAAAAAAAAACCGCAGCATTGCGCGAGTCAGTTTGCTAGTTTGTAATTACATCTCAAGTCAAATTGAAGGCTCTTGTCAACCTTGACTTTGATGCGACCTCTGAAAATCTTCTAAAGAAACCCTGAAGTTAATAAATTTTCCAGAAAACAATGTGCATGTGCCCGTTACACTCATTTACCATATTGGGGTAGACCACCAACCCAGAAAAATGATTCTCAAATTTTTGTTTTTTGGCTTCAGTGTCAAATTATCTTCCATTTTGAAACCCTGAGCCATAGCAATGCAATTGCCTAATTTTTTTTTTTTTTGAGGGGAATGGAATCATGTTCCAATAAATCAACGACGTCACTGCATCAAGCTAGAAAGGTTCAGAAACCACTCATAATACAAGATGAAGCACAATATAGACTGCAAACAAAACAGCTAGCCAAAAAACTAAAAACCTAAAGGAACTGCAAAGAAAATAAAGCCTCCCTAACACTACCTTATCCAAAGTGGACAAGAATAGGACTAGGGAACAAAATGCAAAACAAAAGAAACAAAAGAAATAAATCGCAAGCCTACACAACCCGGAACAAAGCAACCATGACGAAACATTAACGCCTAAGACCCATTGGTGTATGTCTCCGCAAACATCACAGCCAAAGTGACAGGACCCGCCCCAGATTTCACCCTGAAATCCGAAGTGGCCCTGCGGGGCCCACTTTAGAAGAGATTCTACCAAAAATTTGGCGGAACTTCCCCTAAAAGTAGGCTACCCAAAACCTGTAGGAAAACATTTACACTTCTAAATCATCCATCCTTAATCTTCTGGAGCCATCTGCTCCCCAAATCACAACTCCAATTTCACAAATATCAGTCTCAACCCAAAAACAATATTAATCCCATAGGTTATCAGAGCAATACTAATCCACTAGGTAACAAAGAAAACAGAAATAGAATGAGTACGCGGAAGCAATGCTGTTGGCTATGCCTCGACTCCATGTACGCCCGACCTCAACTAATTTCGCCTGCAAACTGGGCATTTGAAACCGAAGGGCCCAGGGGAAAAGTATTGAAAAACACGTTAGCGTGAGTGGACAAAAATAAACAAATTAAAACCAAATGTATTTCATACTTTCCCACATTTATTTCTTTAAAAATCCCGATGCATGCAACAATTTAAAGAAACACAACTTTAGTTCAGCTCAAGAAAACCGACTAGCCCCGCTAGCCACAACCAAGCAAATAGGAAAGAACTCTGATACTCAAGAAAATAAGACCAGCCCCGCTGGTTAAGGGAATCGGACTAGACCCCGCTAGCCCAGCAATAATATAATGAGTAGGGGAAGATGATAGCCATACGAATAAGCCACTCAGGCTTGGGTGATAGCCTCCCAGGCTAAAGAACTCCCATAACTCCCGTAATATACCCTTACGCCACTAAGTGTAGCGATAGGATACTGGGCTACAGAATTACTGTCACAGAGACAGTAACCTGCGCCACAAAGGCGGAAGGGCTACGGTGATCCCATCACCGCGCCACAAAGGCGGAAAATCAATGCTAGCATGATAAAATCACCCCTCAGTATGGCACAGGGAAACATAACCGAAAATCCAGTAAATCCAAAAATACATAAGGCTTCCCCATCTCTCGCAAATGCATTTCCAACGACGTGTCCCACACGCCAAGAGTATCATCATGATTCGAAACAAAACCAATTCCAAAATCATCATCGAGGCATTCCCAATGCCAAAGCCGAAAGTCGATAAATAAACAAGAAATATAACTCCATCGAAATCCCATTTCAAAACTCCTTTAGAAGTCTCAAATCGAAATAAAATATAATTAGAGAATAATTCCGGAAATAACCTCGGAAATAAGATAATTCACCATTAAGATTATAAATCAAAAGCAATTTCGGAAACGAATCAATAATGAAAGTATTTATATGAGATAATACGAAATCAATTTATAATCTCATACTCGAAATGTAAATTGATGAATAAATAGAGCATACTTTAAGAAATAATGCATGCATCAATTACTTAAAAACAAAAGTCCACTCACAGTACTATTGGGCGACCACGCAAACGAATTCCTTCATTTAACCGTAGCTCGCGGCATTGCCCTGTACACAATTATATTTCCGTAAACGACAATCCGATAAAATAATTACGAACCTAAACGAAACCCGAAAATCCCTATCTCCATTACTTCTCAAATTCAACCCAAATCTCTTCCACAACACCAATTCCTCAATTTATATATCCCACAACGAAAACGAAGGAAATCCGACGGCCGGATTTCCCACAATTCAATCACAAAACTTCAAACTTCGGAAATTCACAAATAATTCCAAACCCCTCCAAAATTCACCAAACTTCACATACAAGCTCTACAACAATTCTACAATTTAATGGGCTAAAAACTGAAATTAAAACACTGCCCTACACGCCTCCACGCGCCACCAACAGTGGAAGCGCGTGGGCCCCACGCGCCGGCGGCAACCACCTCCGATGGCCACCAAAATTTGGCAGCACCATCTACTCAACAAACCCAACCTCTTTCTCAACTACAACAAGTTCCAATTTTACCTGGAAGACCTCCAATTTGGCCGGTGAAAATTTTCCAGAAATTCCAAGAACCCTAGAAATTGAAATTGTTAATTCGACCTCTACACTACAAATTGAAATGAAAGACGTTAGGGGAACTGATCTATGTCAAAAACCGAACCTTCGACGCCAATTTGGTGGCCGGAGACTGCCGGAATCGGAAAATATCGGCGTTGACTCAAAACTGCTACAGTGACCGTCCTCTTCTTCTCGTTGCTGCACCTTCCACAGTTCATATTAAGCTACGAAACGAACCCAGAAATGAAGAGAAGGAAGAGAGCTTTCCAACGACATCTTACACGTCAAAATCCGTCGCCGGATGGAGGAGTTATGGCCGGAAGAAGGTGAAGAGGTCGGAGAGGAAGAGAGAATCGGGAAGAGGCTCGGTAAGTTTCCGAAAATGGAAACTTACCACAGTAACTCAGCTATTTATAGAAACTTACTATGAACAGTAACTTTAGTATTTTGGCCATAACTTTCGTATACGAACTCCGATTTTTACATACCACATATGCACGCGCTCGGTTTAACGTCCTCTACAACTTCCATGAAGAACATTTTCTCAAATTTTGACCCGAACAAAAAGTCATATTTTATGGCCCCCTAAAAGTACTGAAACGACAGTAAAAGTGATAGTAAATGTCGTTTACCGTCCTAATGATTAGTAAACCGGTAAATTAAGATACGGGATGTTACACAAAGCTTCATTAATGACAGTGTAGGCCTGCAGCCCTAGCCCTCTTGAGATAGAACTTGCCCAGCAGGCTGCCCCCCCCAGCATCCACCCCTGAAGTAGGTGTAGAGACAACCTTGGGCTTGTTCCGATGACCACGGGGTCTGCCCTTCTTCTTCGGAAGCTTACCATCAGTAACTGGGACCTCGACTAAGCCATCAGAAAGCTTCGCCCGCTTCCCATCTTCGAACCCCTCCTCCTCACGAAGCCTCCTCACACCCAACACCCTAGATGGGCGTCCAAAAAAACCAGCAGCCTCTCCTTCTAGCCCAGTTGATCCAGAGCCCAACCCCACAACGCTAGGCAAACCCACAAAACCGGCCCAACAGTATTCTGCCCAACAGCAGTAGTCAAACCCGGCCCTGCAGTCAACCCTAATTTGAAAGTAGGGTTTCCCGCCGGAAAACACGGGCTGACCATCCTCGTCCCCGCCGCTTGCTGCGTTTCCTCAGCCTGCACTGCACCAGAAGCCGGCGCCAGAACCATCTCCTCCGACTCCAGCGAGTGACACCGGCAAGGTTTCGACCGTAGCATTCGACGACGACAAAGCCTCCGCCTTCTGCAAAACCAAACCCGGCTCCTCCATAGCCGCCTCCTTCTCCAGCTTCCGGTCACACTCCCCTCCACCATGGGTGAAAAAGCCACATCCCTTACAGATCCCACGACATTTCTCAAACCGGAATTCAAGTGCCACCGAGATCTCCGGCGTGAAGCAGACCGTACGCCGAGCCTAGACACGGTGGCGCACATCAAAAATCAGCCTGATCCTTTGGGTGGCTTCCTTCCTTTGCAACGCCACTTGATCAGCCTTCACAAAAGTACCCATCAAGTTGCCAATCCGGGTAAGAGCCCGCTCGTTACGCATAGCTACTCTCAGGCCCGTCACCGCCACCCACACCTCCAAAAAGTGCAGAGGAACCTCTGATGGAGCCCCAAGACCATCATAATCTGCCAGCAGTAGCATTGAATTGCTGTAATACCATGGGCCACCATGAAGAACTCGGTTCTTCACTTCCTGCTCCTTGAATTGGAACACGAAGAGCCCCCCTCCTCTTCACGGATCAGGACCCTTTCATTCATTTGCCAAATTCCGGACATCGCCGTCGAGAACGACGGAATAATCACCGGTTTCTTGGTTAGCAGACGTCCACAGAGGTAAAAGAATGGATCGCAGATCGCATCCCCGCCCCCATCTAGGCTCACTACGGCCTCCTCCGACAAGGCGAGAGACGTCGCCGCTCCCTCCGCCGTCATCGCCGCAACAAACTCGATCAGTCGTTCGGCTATGGAGAAAACCCTAGCAGAGCAAAAGTTGACGTTCTATAAAATGCACAATAATTCAATTTAATTATAATGCAATTGCCTAATTTTGTTTTAGATAACAGGAACAAAATCATGGGAAAGTTGGAATAAGCCAAGAATAAGTCAGTACAAGTTCTAAATGTCAAATTAACTTGATTACAAGCTGTGATTTATGCCTCATACTTACAATTGCGAAAAATCTCTTTACTTTGACAAAAATTGTCAGTTTGCATCATCTCCATCAAATTTAACATTTTTTGAACCAAAATTCTTTTGATGTAGTAATTGTGTATTTTGGTGGAAATTTTGTATTAACTAGGTGTAAAAAGTATAAATAGGTTCTCTACTATATAAAGTTATATTTTGACGTGCAGATTTGAATTCAAACCGTCAAAATAGTAATAGATAATATATATTGTAAGACAAATAAATGAGTAGTTGCTGACATTCTGGCCGTCATCCGGACACGAATTTTTCTAGTAGTCATTGATGAAAGTAATGGATTTGTTAATTAAGTAGTTTCAAGACATATACAACAGCTCCGGATCCCTACAAAGTATCTTTCTCTAGCAAACCCTTTTACTTCCTCTAGATGTTGTTATCATGTATAGGAGTTTTCTAGGGTTTATTACTTACTACCCAAGCTAGTCATACAAGTAGACATGGAAATTAACTGGGTCTGGAGTGGATCGACCTAAATGCGAATTCATTTAATAACAACAAAATTCAACCCGATCCATGGATCGTTAATAACTCAATCCAAATCCGTATCCGGCGGATTAACGGATACACGATCCACTAGTATGATCTGTTAATGAATATTCTTCAATTTTAAACACTAATTTAAATATTTTATTGTGATACTTCATAAAACTTCAATAAAACATTGAAACATATCACCGAATGTTCAATTAAATAACCAAAATACTTTTTAGAACACTACACTAAGGTAAGAAAAACATTGTATTCATAAAAAAAAAAATAATAATAAAAAAATTATAAAAACGAAGCAGATCATTAACAGATCGGATCAATCTAAATCCGTGTTTGATTTATTTAACTTAACGGATCTGGATGATTACCGGATTAACGGATCAAATTTTCAATTCAACATGTCCAATAATCACCGATCCGGACTGAATCCAGATTAAAATCTAATCCATTTATAGGTCTACATAAAAGGCTTGCACAAATATTAATAGATAACACTGACTTCATAACTTAACACGGAAAGCACACACAACTGTTCCCACTTTATAAATACTGCTCAAAAAGGAAAAGAAAGGAAAAACAACATAATTTCTCTTGGTAGGTTTGGAGGCATGATCGATCCACTTTCTAATTGAATACCATATATAAAAACTTAAAGATGCGAAATATGGCTGGTACTAATTAAAAGGACCATTCCTGTCTCAAAACTTTGTTGACGTACGGCTACCTTTAGGATAGAAAAGAATAGAGATGTTGGCTGGTGAGTGCTACAAAAATCTGAGGGTAGTCATGGTGTTGATCCTTTTATATATTCCCTTTCCCAGAAGCTGATCGAACTCATACTATATAAAATCAAGTCCAGCTAGCTAGTTTGATGACATCGAAACCCTAATAATATATAATGAAGGATAAGAGGAAAGAAGGAAGAAGCTCACATAAGCCGGTTGTTACATAAATTACGGGTCAGAATTGGTGGGATTCTGTTTATAATTTGGCAGCTGCATCATTCTTTACCACCCACTTTTGTGAAATGTGAATAAAGACTCACTACAGTTTTCTTTTAAAAATACGCACTTTAAAATCCTCGCTACATTTAATTTATCCTAATTTAACAAAGACTGTCCCCCCTCTACTCATCTAATTTTGCATTTACAAGGCTTACTATAGTGACTTGCAATAATGTATTTTTCTTTCTAAGAGATGCAAGTTTAGTAGTGAGTGTCTTTTCTTTTCGACTTAGGAAAAGAAAAATGTAAGTCATTTTCTGTTAAGATTGAAGAGGAAAGAGAATTGTAATGGTGCATTTAAATACAAATGAAATGAACAACCGTCTATTCTTTAGTATTGATTCCTAATTCATCATCTCACTTGATTTAGTAGTTTCTAACTTTAATTTCTTGGATCTTGCCGGTACTTCTGCTTTGACATTAATTAGGTTCCTTAAGATCAAATTTATATAGTGTTCCATGAGAAAACCAGTTGTCTAAGCTATTAAACAGTAATTTTAAATATGATATTGTTATAGATCCACCTCCCCTAGAATAGAAAAAAGTAAATAGGGTGTGTATTGTGGTTGCTTTGTCTTATTGTGTAGCCTGTTGTAATTTGAAACTACTGCCAAGTCACAGATTAGTAGTTGGATATTGTTTATAGATCCACTCTAGACTATGTAAAACCTCGGAAGTTCTTGGAGATGTGAGAGTGCATAAGAATTTCTTTATCTCCAGCTTTGTCACTTATGAGGGAGCTTTACTTTGGTTTATATAATCATCTTCGTACCAAACCGTATCATTAGTTTATGTCACTAATTAAATTAATATTTCTAATTCCTATTTGTCTGTGATGTTTTCTGTACTTTTGAGTTTTGAAAAGCATGGTCCTAGAATTTCAAAGTAAGAAAAGTCGATTCATTCAGAAATCACGAAAGGTAAAAGGAGAAGCTAACGGTCATGTAAAAAGTGTTGTTATATTGTTCCCATAGTGCAGTTACTTTTACAGAACTCGCAAATCTGTCTTAGAACGTATTAATCTACTTCGGTTTTTTACTGGATGCTCTACTAATCTATTTAGTTTATATACCAATCTGTTCGATCAAAACTCAATGTAAGATTTATGAATACAATCCTATATATAGGGTACATATGTGTCCGGGTTTGTTAATTATGCATATTAAACCATATACAAACTTTGGGTAATGATCGATGTGGGAATCTCTTCTAGTTTGTTGATTTTAAATTAATGATGAGGCCAGCGCAATGCCTGGAAGGTATAAGATTAGGGAGACGCATGTATGGCATAGGATTATGTTCATATAGACATATTGTGTTCGGTTAAACAGACAAGTAATCAGATCTTAATTTAGTCTATGTCCCCAAGTCCATTAGCACTTACCTACTAGAACTACTTTAATTTAATTTAATTTAGTTTTTCTTTTCTTTTCTTTTTTCTCTCGAAATGACTAAATATGATGAGTAACATAGAAAAAATCATCTTGCATTGTAATACTAACTCAAGTTTAGGTTCCAATGATATAAAGAAAATTGCTTCACCTATATTTCAATTTATTCGGTAACCTTAATATATATATGTTGTTAATTAAGTGTCACTTAACCTTCCCAAACGCTCAAGCTAGTTCTTGGTGGGTGCACAGGTGTGATATGAAGAAGAAGTCACACTAAAGTTGTGTAGTTTCTAGGGGTGTGTAAAATACGGTACAAACCGGTCAAACCGATCGATAAAAATATAGTTTGCTTAAGATTTCTTTAACTTAAAAAATTGAAAAATCGGTTCAATTCCGAACCAAATCATTTATGAACTGGATAGGTTTGGTTTCTCTTGTGCATGAAACGTAGAATCCGAACCGACTTATATGTTTGAAAATATAATAGGAAAAAGTTTTAAATGTATATATTGTTTTAGGGAATCAAAATTGGGAGAGAATAAGTTGTGTCTTTCATTGATAACAGAGACATCTTTACATAGAGGATTACACGCATAGAATAAGAGTTTTACAAGGAAACATAATCGTATAATGATTTGGATATCTACGAAGATATTTGTAAGACAAACTCTATTACAACTCAGACAAGTAACTAGAGTTTGGGCCAGAAATATAATTCAGATATACTTGAACACTCCCCCTTGTGTCGCCCAAACGTGGTGCTCCTCTCGTTGCCTCGTCAAAAATCTTGCCGAGTAGCAAAAACCCTGTGCGACAAAAATAACCTCGGTCGAAGGAGAAAAAGAGTACAACACACCCTTCACATTTCGAGACCAAAGATGTAGACATCTCCCCCTGATGTCTGCATCTCCCCCTGATGACTAAGATCATGGGAGTTCGGATAACTTCCCTAAATCGATGCTTGCAACATGTTTCTCGAAAGTGGATTTAGGCAGTGACTTAGTAAACAAGTCTGCCACATTGTCCTCAGATTGAAGTTGGTTCACTTTGATCTTGAGGAGCTTCTGTTATTGTTGATTGCAGAAGAATTTGGGTGATATGTGCTTGGTGTTGTCGCCTTGTTTCATTTGTTCGATACAAGCAGCATTATCCTCATAAATGCTTGTAGGCTCATCTGTGGTAGACTTCAAACCACATTGCTTCGAACATGCGTAATTATGGATCTAAGCCATATACATTCACAAACTGCTTTGTGAAGAGCAATAATCTCTGCATGGTTCGAAGAAGTAGCGACTAAGGTCTGTTTTGTAGACCTCTAAGATATCACAGTCTTATCTATGGTGAACACATAACCAGTTTGGGAACGACCTTTGTGTGGGTCAGAGAGGTACCTTGCATCAGCAAAACCTTCCAAAACACTAATGTCGTTTTGGGATGGGGAGAGGGAATGCAGACCACTGTTGGTGGCGTCCCTGACATTCGATGGATCCGAATCCATCATCTCTTTGTAGGGATAGAATAAGCCCATATCAATCGTATCACTTAGGTATTGAAAGATATCTTTAACACCAGTCCAATGACGTCGTGTTGACGCAGAGCTATACCCTGCTAACAAGTTCACAGCAAGTGAGATGTCTGATCTTGTGCATTGAGCTAAGTACAATAATACACCTATTGCATTTAAGTAGGGCACTTCTGCCTCTAGCACGTCTTCGTCATTATCCTTTGGACGGAATGGATCATTCTTTGGATCAAGACTGCAGACGACCATTAAGGTGCTTGAAGGCTTAACTATGTCAGTATTGAAAAGCCTAAGCATCTTTTGGGTATAAGCTGATTGATGAATCAGGATACCATCTTTACGGTGCTCAAGTTCCAAACTGAGACAAAACCGTGTTCTCCCAAGGTTTTCATCTCAAACTTGGATTTCAAGTGCTCAACGGTTTCCTTTAACTCTTTAAGGGTATCAATTATGTTCATGTCATCAACATAAACCACTACTATAGCGAATTCGGAACTTGTTCTCTTTATGAAAACACATGGACATAGTTCATCATTAACATAGCCCTTCCCAATCAAGTATTCACTTAGAGGGTTGTACCACATCCGTCCGGATTGCTTCAATCCATATAGTGAGCGTTTCAGCCTTATTACAAATGATCTCCGTGGTTTAGAGCCACTTGACTTGGGTAATTGAAGTCCATCCGGGACCTTCATGTATACCTCTGTATCTAGATCCCTATATAGATACGCAGTAACCACATCCATGAGCTGCATGTTCAGATTTTCAGAAACTACCAAACTGATAAGGTAGCGAAACGTAATAACGTCCATTACGGTAGAATATGTCTTATTGTAGTCGATTCCAGGGCGTTCTGAGAAGCCTTGCGCCACAAGGAGAGCTTTGTATCTTACAATCTCCTTTCTCTCATTACGCTTTCTAACGAATACCCATTTATGACCAACTAGCTTGGTGCTAGGCGGTATTGGCACAACTGGCCCAAATACATTTCTTTTCGCTAGAGAATCAAGTTTTGCCTGGAGCGCATCTTTCCATTTTGGCCAATCAGTTCTACGCTAGCACTCATCAACCGAGCATGGTTCGATGTCATCGGTCTCAATAATCTCATGTGCTATAGAATACGCGAATACATTATCGATGATGATAGAGTTTTTTTCCCACGTCCCATGTAATTCACGGAGATCTCTACGTTCTCAGGGATAGGTTCTAACGTTGAGGCGTCCCCCAACAATGTCTCTTGGACATAACCATAATTCGGAACATTCTCATGGGATGGATTTTGAGGATTGATGATCAAAGGATTTGTTTGTGCCTCATTCACTCTCTTTCTAGGGCGAGTATCCTTCAAACCAATTGTTCTACTGCGCTTTCTCGAGGGACCTGCGACCATAGACGCCACATCACTACTAATCTGGGCAGTGGCGCCATCTCCTGGTACCTCTAGGAAGGACGTTACGTCCAGTATTTGAGACGTCAATCCTTGCAGGCACATTTGCAGCAGGTATATGTGATCTCGTCACTTTGACAATGTCATAAAACGCATCGGGTAGAGTATCTGCTATGCTCTGAAGCTCGATAATTCTTCATACTTTAAGTTCTGACTGCGCAGTACGGGGATCGAGATGAGACATAGTGAGGACATGCCATGACAATTCATGTTGATCCTGCTGAACATTGGTGTTCTTGTCTCCCCTAACGATAGGAAGACTATCTCATCAAAGTGACAATCCGCAAATTTAGCGGTAAAGAGATTGTCTGTCTAAGGTTCCAGGAAGCGAACGATAGTTGAAGCTTCATATCCAACATATATGCATATTCATCTCTGTGGACCCACCTTAATATGCTATGGCAACATAATAGGCACATAAATGGCACACCCAAAGATGCATAAGTGCGAGATATCAGGCTCGTACCCAGTTACTAACTGTAATGCAGAATAAGGTTGGGCGGCAGTGGATCGTAGACGAATTAGCGTAGCTGCATGCACTATTGCATATTCCCAAGCGAAAATAGGGAGATTGGTGTGCATAACCAATGTCTGAACTATCATTTATAGGAGCTTAATTGCGGCTTCCGCGAGACTATTATGGGTGTGTACATGAGGAAATGGATGCTGAACATCAATCCTTAGTGACATGCAATAGTCATCAAACATTTTCGATGTAAACTCCCTAGCATTATCGAGTCAAATCAACTTAATAGGGTGGTCCGGGTAGTGAGCTCGTAGACGGATAACCTGGGCCAGGAGTTTAGCATATGCAGTATTTCTAGTGGACAACAGTGCCACATGTTACCAGCGTGTCGACGCATTAACCAACACCATAAAATATTTGAAAGGTCCGCAAGGTGGTTGAATTGGTCCACAAATATCCTCTTGGATTCTCTGCAAGAAAGGAATGAGTATTTTTGGATCCTTTGTGTAGGACGGTCTCGGTCCTAATTTCCCTAAGGAACAGGCTTTGCAAAATGAGCGAGGGGATTGAGAAGCAACCAATGAGGATTTTGGTTGGGCTTGAGCGTCTGAAGCGCTATTAGAAGCAAAATTGGTGACTACATCACCTACCATGGCGTCATGATCATGGGAAATGTCATTCATGACGTCATGGCCATAGGAGACGCCAACCATGGTGTCATTAGAGTGGATAGGGGCTGCCCTAGGCCAGCGGTGGACGGTGGCGGCGGTCACACTTAGTCAAGGTATCAACTTTTAATTCTTGCTTCGTTTCGCTCGAAAGAATGAATGTTCGTGTGAAGTCTTTAGTATACGGATCATCATATCACTATCAGGATGTCCTAGTCAGTCATGCTAAAGCCAATATGTGTCAGAATCTAGGAGATCTTCTCTTATCACGTTATTGGATTCAATAGGTCGAATTGTAGTGACATAAGTTCCACTAGATTGACACATAAGCTTCTCTAAGATGCGCTTCCGTTCGTAATCATTAGAGGTAATGCAAATGAACTCTTTTTCATTTTCTGTATGTGTTTTTGCATGGAATCTGTTGGCTTTGATATCTTTAAAGCTCAATAAGGTTCGATTTGCCTTAGGAGTGTAGAGAGCTTCTGCGACAATAATCAAGGTGTCATTTGGTAAGAGGAAATTGGCCATTCCATGTCCTTGAAGCAATCCTGATGGGCCAGCCATCGTAGTTACAGAGTATTATGTAGGCAACATCTCCAAGAATAATTGCCTATGTCAGAGAATGGTGTGCGTAGTCGCACTATCTGCAAGACATTTTAATTCTCCAAAACCCATTCCTAAAAGAAAAAGCTCAGAATTAAAATAGAGTCATAATAAAAAGAACTCAAAATTTTATTCATAAGCCAACGGAATTACATTATGGGCTAAAGTCTGTTTAGTTCCTGTATTATGTCTCTCTCATCGTTTCAGTCCCTCACATTCCAATTTAATCTGAAAAGTCCCTGAGGTCTCAATTTCCGTCTAATAGGTCATTTCCGCGAAAAATTAGGAATTGGCCTTGGGTGAAATGTCCAATATACCCCTCAGTTATTTATTTTTTTTTTTTTTTCCTTTTTAATTTATTTTTTTCTTTTTCCTTTTTAATTTCATTTTTCCTTTTTTCCTTTTTCCATTTTAATTTTTTTTTCTTTTTTCTTTTTCCTTTTTAATTTCTTTTTTTCATTTTTCCTTTTTAATTTCTTTTTTTCTTTTTTTATTTCTTTTTTTCCTTTTTTCTTTTTTCTTTTCCATTTCTTTTTTTCTTTTTAATTTCTTTTTTTTTCCTTTTTTATTTTTCCTTTTTAATTTCTTTTTTGCTATTTCTTCTTTTTTTCTTGTTCCTTTTTAAGTTCTTTTTTCTTTTTCGTTTTGCCTACTTTCTACTTCCTCAACCCACCAATCCCATTCCGATCAACCTCCACAACCCATCTGTTTCCCAATCAGCTCGGAAATTCGCTGCTAAACCACTCTCCTCTTGTTTTCACAGCCTACTTCTCTCTCTCCCACTCAAATCCCACTTTCTCTCTCTACATCAAGCCTCAATTTGGAAACTTTTCATTGAAAATTACCATTTTTTAACTTTTCACTGAAAACTACAATTTTTTCAAACTCTGAGGTTTTTGGGTCTTGCTCAAAATGGTGATTTGGATTTTGGGTTTGGTTGAAATGGTGGTTTTTGATGGCCAAGTTGACAAAAACCAGAAGTGAAGAAGAAGAATAGTGATGGAAAAGAAAAATGGCCGCTGGCGTGGAGAACAAGAATTTGGGTTTCAGGTCGATCTAGATTTGGTTCGCCGACGTGGCGCTACTGATGCAGCAAAATACGATGGTCATTAAAAAGGAAAAAGAAAAAAGAAAAAAAAAGGGAAAAAAGAAATTAAAAAGGAAAAAAGAAATTAAAAAGAAAAAAGAAAAAGAAATTAAAATGGAAAAAGGAAAAAAAGAAAAATAAAAGGAAAAAGAAAAAAAAGAAATTAAAAAGGAAAAAGAAAAAAGAAAAAAAGAAAAAAAAGAAATTAAAAAGGAAAAAGAAAAAAGAAAAAAAAAGAAATTAAAAAGGAAAAAGGAAAAAAATAAAAATAAAAATAAAAAAAGGAAAAATAAATTAAAAAGGAAAAAGAAAAAAGAAAAAAAAGAAATTAAAAAGGCAAAAGAAAAAAAGGAAAAAAAATAAATTAAAAAGGAAAAAAAAAATAACTGAGGGGTATATTAGATATTTCACCCAAGGCCAATTCTTAATTTCCCGCGGAAAGGACCTATTAGACGGAAATTGAGACCTCAGGGACTTTTCAGATTAAATTGGAATGTCAGGGACTGAAACGATGAGAGAGGCATAGTACAGGGACTAAACAGACTTTAGCCCTTACATTATTGTCTCTTTAACCAAAGAAAATCTAATCCAAGTGCTAATGTAAAACAATGGTAATCGTTTAACTTCTTTCCGTAACTCCAAAATAAATGTGACTAGGTGAGTAGAGAGATGTCGGTGGAGTAAGGCTCGCTTAAGTACCACTAATCTCAAAACCTTCCTAGACATCACACTTACTTTGGATCAGCCTAGTTAAAGAGAAACTAAACCATTGGCATTTACTACAAAAATTATATGGCAAGTACCTATTACATCTCTTGAAAAAAATTAAAAGACTTAAACAAAATAGCCAGTCTCTTGATCTTGGCCTCTGAAGTCTTTTACCTCAGATCGAGATCGCTATCGTGATCTTCTTGCTCCATGTAATTTGCTTCTCTTGCTTCACGATACATTCTATAAGCGTTTGCAACATTCTGGGATGCATTACAAGCTTTTGCCCAATGTTCGGACGCTCCACATCGAAGACAAGCATCATTATGGTCTGGCTCCCTTGATCGAGGCGCCTTTGGGGCGAGTTTTGAACAACTATTGTTCTTGGTGGGGTCACCACCATATTTGGAGGCTCTGCCTCCCTCTTTCTTCACACGTTGACCTCCACGATTCCATGCTCGCCTATCTTTGCGGTTACCTTCCTCTTTGGGGTGAGAATATGGACCAGAATGTCCAGAATTATCCCTAGCTTTGGGTTTCGCTCCTTGCGCTCTCCCTTAGGGACGCGACTATAATTTGACTCTGGAATAGACTTGGTTCCCAGGGGTCTAGAATTATAGTTCTTCACAAGGATGTTGTCGTGCTTCTCAGCTACATTCATGGCTCCAATTAGCTCATAAAACCTTGTGATGCGTTCTGCAATGACATCTATCCGATAGTTCTTGGCAACCATCATTGTAGATATGGGGAAGGTAGAGAGAGTCTTCTCAATCATCATTGCATCAGTGATTTTCTTTCTACAGAACTTCATCAAACATTTGATGCGAAGGGCTTCCAAGTTGTAGTCAAGCATAGACTTGAAATCACAGAAGCAGAGATTGTTCCATCTCACTTCTAAATCAAGAAGCAGGGAGTCACAAACATTACCAAATCGCTCTTCCAGTTGAATCCATAGCTTTCTGGGATCCTTTTCATTTACGTACTCATTTTGGAGCGAGTCATTCATATTGCGTGTCATGAGAATAATGGCTTTTGCCGTATTTGCTTCCATATTAGCTCTATTTGCTTCCAAAGCAGCAGCTTCTCTAGGAGTAGGCACGTTATGACTAGGCTCAAGAATTGTATCCAGGATTCCTTGAGCCTTAAGATGCTGGCAAACATCACGAACCCACTTGTGATATCCAGAGTCTGTTGTCTCCAGTGGAGCAAGGTCCAACTTGTTCAGTTTACTCATCTTGAAAAACAACAAGAAAAGATGGTTAGTTAAGGAGCGAAAAAAGGCTACCACGAAAATAATAAAAAATTTTGAGTGTAGCTCCCAATTGGGAGTTCTTGAGCGTAGTCTCTCCCAATAAATTAGGAATTTATGATCGTTGTCGCTCCCAAAAAATTCGATTCCAAGAGGTATTGGATTAGATCGAAATAATGACGTGTTTGTGGTCGATCATATCTTCTCAACAAACTCTAAGTTTGGAGGTCTCAACAAGCTCCAAACTTGGAGATAGTACGAACCCCCATAGTTCGGCTTAGGTCTCCCCTATGAAGAAGAAAGGGGGTAGAATAAAGGAGGTTGCAAGTCCCCGAGAAAAAGAAAAGGAATTGAAAGTACTGAAAGCGAGAACATTTAATAAAAATTACCTTGACAGAGATCGCCAGAAAAGTTGGTTGGAATTTGGTCGCCGGAGGTGGCCGGAAGTAGGTCTAGTCGCCGGTGACCTAAGGTGGTTGAGTCTTGGCTGATAGCGAGGCTAACTGCGCAGGAAGGGGCTGCGTGGGTGCTGCCGATGCTGTGAGTGCAGAGGGGCCTAGGGTGCTACAGGGGTGCGTGAAGGCCTCTAGCTGGCGAGGTTAACCTGTCACTAGTGAGGCTAACTGATGCGTTGGGGCGCGGGGGTTACTGCGAGGCTGTTACGAGGCGAGGCTAAACCTAGGCACAGGGGCTAGGGCAAGCGAGGCTAACTGACGCAGGGGCGTGTGAGGACTATCGATAGCGAGGCTAACCTGTAGGCACAAGGGTGCACAACAGGCGAGGCTAGCGGAGGCAGAGGGAAAGCGAAGCTAACGAGGGCATGGCGAGGCTAACGGAGCCGGTTTAGAAACTTCAGGTAGCCGGTTCGAGGGTTTTCCTGCCGGTTCTGGTGGTTTCGCTGCCAATTCTGGACTCCTAGGGTTGAGAGCTTTGTGGTGTGCGGCGAGGGTGGCTAGGGTTTGAAGGCTACGATTTTAGAGTTTCAGAGTTAGGGCTTCGTGCTAATAACGTGTTTTAGGGAATCCAAATTGGGAGAGAATAAGATGTGTCTTTCATTGATAACAGAGGTTTCTTTATATAGAGGATTACAAGCATAGAATCAGAGTCTTACAAGGAAACATACTCGTACAATGATTTGGATATCTACGAAGTTATCTGTAAGACTAACCTCATTACAACTCAGACAAGTAACTGGAGTTTGGGCTAGACACATAATTCAGATATACTTGAACATGTATACAATAAATATATATTCATTTGTCCAGTTTGTTCATAAGGAAGTTCCAAATCTCCAATTATAAGCCCAAAGACATAGAACCCTAGTATATAATTGCTACAATTCCTTTGATCCTCTCATATCACATCCCTCAATTTCTCATTCTCTAACCTTTAATAGTACCATATTAAAATAATAGTCATAGTACCAATGGCTAAGCCATCGAATAAGTGAATAACTTTGTCTAGATTTCGATTTTTGAATATTAGTTTTGAATTTTGATTATTGAATTTTAAATTTAAGTATTGTGTATTTAACAGAATTTTTATTTTTGAGATTGAATATTACTATGAATTTTTTCATAAATAGCATGTTAATATTATATAGGTTAAATAAACCGCCTAACCGACCGAACCAAACCATGTTTAATTGGATTGGACTGGATTAATATTTTTTTTTTTATGGCTGGTTGTCCAAAATGCCTAAACCGTACACTTTAGCATAGAGATGGTTTGGAGTCAAAACCAATCAAATACAATATGTGTGCAGCCCTAGTAATTTCTCGTTTTGTAGTCATGCCTAGTGCTGAGGCCTTAGATTCAATCAATTCTTTGTATTACTATCTAGCACTTGTGCATGTTGGCAATACCATTTGTCTAGTGTTGCTAACATCATGGTGTGTGAGTGGTGAATGAGTTGTATGAATTGGCAATTGTGCCTGATCCATAATCTGTAAATGGATGGCTAAACTTGATGTGTAAATTATTTCCAAAAGCCTTTTTTTTTTTTAAAGCTATGGTAAAATAAGATGGGCAAGTAAAACTTCCGATAATTGGCTTTTAATTGAAAAAAATAGGGGATTGATTTAGGATTTGAAAATGACTGTCAAATTGAGGAATTAGATTATCTTGAGGGGAGAAAGAAATAGTGATTTCTACTGGTGGGCTATTATAGAATATTGAGTTGGGCTGCAGTTGGATCCACCACTGGTTGGCAGACTCTGCTTGGATTTGTCTTTATTCAATTAAACTCCAAACTTTACTAAGAAAGTCCAATTCCTTTGGGTTAAGAACCACCCAAGTTAGAAGACCAATAGGAAGCCAGCAAAAGGGCTTTCAGCGCCTAACGTGTTCAAGACTCTTTTTTTTTTTGTTTTTTTGTTGGTTTAAATGGAGGCCTAAAAAGGCCCAGAACAAAAAGCAGAAAATTTTCTAACAAGTAACGTGTTCGAGGGCGCAAATGTCTGTAAGCTTCATTTTGTAGGACTGTCTTGATCCGTCATTATCGACGTTCATCGTAATCAATCTTTATAGAATTTCATTTTGGAGTATATATATATATATATATATATTTTGGAATTCTAAGGGTTTCCGCATCCTTAATTCTCACTTTGTTTCGATTTTGCAATCCCAACCTGGTGACTAGAGCTCATTTAGGATTAAAAAAATATATATATCAGTACATGACAAAGAAATTTGTCAGTTTCTTTGTCACAAAAAGGTTCGTATTTGTCAGTTTCTTTGTCATAAAAAGGTCGTTCCACCCTATTCTTTTAATTTCTTGAACTCAAAACAACATCTCTTAAAACGTAGAAATTTTATTAGTACCAAAACTTCCATCAAGAATACTCTCAACCCGACCCCCTAGACTTTTAGGAACACAACATTGCCTCAAGCAACAAGACGATCCTTATTTCAAAGAGCGGAGTCACCGAACCATATAAGAAATTACAGACGCAATGCTGCACTTGATATAATAAACTTGCATGTTATTCATTAAGACTTGTGACAAGAGCTAATCTTTTGTCTATTCATAAATCATAAGAGCATTTTTAACAGACTCTTTATTTTGGCTCCTTAGCTATTTTGGAATGCACATTTAGCTTTTTATCTATTTTAGTAGCTGCACCAGACTCCTAAGAGCATCTTTAGCAGACTCTCTATTTTGGCTCTTTAGCTATTTTGGAGAGCATGTTTAGCTTTTTATCTATTTTAGCACCTGCACAAAACTCCTAAGTGGCTCTCCATTATAACTTTTAGCTATCTCACTCCTAAATATAGAGAGCGAGATTAGGCTCTCTATAATTTAAAACATTCATTTTATGTAATTTTATGTAATTTATAAATATATTTAAACTATTTAATCTTCATTTGAAAAATAATATAAATTCAAAACTAGCTAAAATAGAGAGTACTGATGCAGACGTATTTCTAAAATGGCTACCTAAAATGACTTTTTAGCTACTTTGGCTAAAATTTGACTCAATAATGGCTAGCATTGTTAAAGATGCTCTAATTGACTCTCCATTATAACTTTTAGCTATCTCACTCTTAAATATAGAGAGCGAGATGCGACTCTCTATAATTTAAAACATTATTTTTAAGTTTTTTTTAGGGGCCGTGACCACTTACCCAATTTTAGCATCAACATTGCCCACTTGCTCCACCAACAGTTTTTTAACCCAATTTACCCAATCTAATATCTATTGACATTTTAACCCCTTTTAATTAAAAAGAAACTCATCCCTCTCCCCTCAGACTCTCTGTCTCTCTCCCCCCGATCTCCACCTCCAGTTTCTCTCTCTCTCTCTCTCTCTCTCTCTCTCTCTCTCCCCGCACAGTGCCCGTTGCCGTGCTCCACAGAGGCCGGACGACGCCGCATAGGCCGGAGACGACGCCACAGAGGCCGGACGACGCCGCATAGGCCGAAGACGACGCCTCAGAGGCCGCAGATTGAGGACTCTGTTGAGATCGGACGGCGACGAGCAAGGTCGATTTCGGCGACCGGGCTTCTGGTCGATTTCGGCGATCTGGGCTTTCCGGTCTGCGGCGCCGATTGGAGAAGCAGCATCCACTCCTGAAGACGACCAAGCAGCTTTGGTCGGCCTACCTCGCCGGAGTCCAACACCTAGTAGTCGAGAAAAGCGTCCGGTCTTGATGTGGGTGCCCAGATCATTTTTCTGGGTGCCCAAATTTTTTTTTTTTAAGTAAAATAAGGGGCAGAAGGAAAGAAAAAAGAAAAAAAAAAGATTTGAATGTCAATTGGAGGCCAATAGAGAGAAGTTAAATGTCTATTGGGGGCAATAGACGTCTAAAAATCACATTACTGGGGGGCAATAATATTTCTATTGCCCCCCAATAGACCAACATAGTACACTACATTTCCACACTATAAACACAAATAAACGTATCAGCTATCAAAAACATAATTCCCACAAATAATAACATAGTGTCAATAGATTATTGGGGGGCAATAATATGATTATTGGAGGGTAATAATATGATTATTGGGGGAGAGGAAAAAAAGGAGCCAACGTGAAAATCAAGGAGAGTGATTGGAGATTTCGATTGGAGGAAATCAAGGGAGATTTTTAAGGGCAAAAAGATATTCTTGGAGGAGTTAATTATGTGTTGCCGTAAAAAGCCAAGAGAGAAACAAGGAAATAACGTGGAAAATCAAGGTGATTGACGCCACACAAGGAATGATATGCATGGAGATTTTCAAGGGAGAATTTTAAGGAAAGAAGAATTCCAAAACAAGTCTAGGTTCATCCTACAATTCCTAAAGGAATTTTGGCCGAAAATAAAGAAGAAAATCAGAATTAATTAATGGATATTTCGGCAAAAATATATTCAGAAAATTATGGACTTATTTTGGAGCTTTATAATTGGTTGGATGACACAACAAAGGTGACATGGCACTCTGTGATTGGTCGAAGCTATGATTATTGGGAGGCAATAATATGATTATTGGGGGCAATAATATGATTATAAATTGATCAATTGTGCCTGTAGTGTATTCATTTTGATTTTGGGAGTTCATACAATTCACTGGACGGCAATAATATGATTATTGGAGGCAATAATGTTATTTTTGGAGGGCAATAATATGATTACTGGGGGGCAATAATATGGTTACTGGATATTATTAGTGACCGGTCGCCGGATTCCTGTACCTGGTCGCCGGATTCCGGAGTCCGAGGCCGGCCACTAGTCACCGGTCACCGGAGTCCGAGGCCGGCCACTAGTCACCGGAGTCCGGCAAGGTGGAGGATGATTTCTCCCTCTAAGTGAGAAAGAAGGAGAGGGCAAAAAAGTCCCAAAAATAAATAAAAAGAATAAAAAAAGAATTAATTGGGTAAAGGGGAAATAATCCCTTAGAGTGTTTTGGGTAAATGAGGTTTAACAACTCATGGTGGAGCAAGTGGGCAATTTTGTTGTTGAAATTGGGTAAATGATCATTTCCCCTTTTTTTTATGTAATTTATAAATATATTTACCTTATTTAATTTTCATTAAAAATAATATAAGTTCAAAACTAGTTAAAATAGAGAGCACAGATGCAGACAAATTTCTAAAGTGGCTAGCAAAAATAACTTTTATCTACTTTGACTAAAAAATAACTAGCATTGTTAAATATGCTCTAAGCGCAGAGGCGGAGCCACATAGGGGCCTAGTGGGTCCCGTGCCCCACTGAGATTGATACAAATACAACTTAGATTACATGAGTTATCAGTTGCCAATTTGGTAGAGTGGCCTAGCAATTTTTGTTGTGGACACCAGGTCCCTGGTTTGACTCTTGCAGTATACTTTAAGTTTTTTTTTTTTGTTATATAAAGGTCTCCATACAATACAATACTAATATACAATACCTATGAAATCTCCATACAATACTAATATACATACTATAGGCTTCTTCTAGCTCTCTTTTCTTTACTTTTCATGTGGTTAATGAAATCTTGTCGAAGAAAATTACGTACCGTTGTAATATATATATTACATATATATACTTTTTTTTTTTTAATGTTTTGCTATGATTAATATTTTTTTTTTTTTGTGCCCCATCAAACTAAAATTTCTGGCTCCGCCACTGTCTAAGCGCATTGCTATTTGTCAAATACTAGCTATCAAAATCTGGCCAAAGAATCAAGATTCCTACCAGAATTTGTATCTGTGTCACCAACTGCACTTTTATCCTTTGTGGGTTTTCCTTCTGACCATGAACTATTACATTTTTAGTTTCTCTCTCTGAAAGTGATCGATAACCATGTGCATATTGCTCGGTTACAAATTTACAATATATTAGGCAGGTACATCTCCCCTTCTCTCAACATAATGATGTTGACCATGTGACAGTTCCCTCAACGAGCAAAAATTGAGGACTAATTGCAGATCAACTGGACAAACTTAGGAAAGGAATTATTCAAAAAAAAAGACTATGCTCCAAAGAGGAACGGTTGCGTTTTCAGTTGTTACGACTTACGACTAGTTTTATATAGACAGAAAGAGATCATGAAAAGCTTTCTATATTCCCAGAAAAAAAAAATGGTTAGCTTCAACTGTTTGCGTATATAGGGTGTACGATGTACGATGCGTAGACGCGTAGTGTAAAAACACATTAGAGTGATGCCGTATTTACCATTCTTTTCCCTTGCTGAATAAGTAAACAAGGATGGAAAATATGTTAGAATCTTGTTGAAAACAATGGGGGGAAATGTATAGCACATGCCATCTAATTGTGATCCAATCATATGATTATCCTATTAAGAAAACTTATATAGCGCCTTGAAAATGAGGTAATTTACATGATTATCACAGTATTTCAGCGAGCTATGAAGTATTTATATACCAAATTATAATTGATATTCAACACTCAACAATGGACAACCACCATTAACGTCAATATTAACGAACGGGAGAGGATCCTCTCTTAACCTCCTTATCTGCCTAATCTGCCTAAACTTTGAGTGACAAAGCAACACGTGTATGAAGACAAATCTAACGGCTGATATTGATTTGCCCACTTCTCTATTCGCGACCAAGTACTGAAGCTTCAGAGTTTTCAGAGTTCAGACTAAAACAAACCCAAGTATTCCTGCTTCGTCTTCTTCATCAAGCTCAAAACCCAAGCTTTTTTTAACCCCTCCACACAAATGAATCATCTTCATCTAAAATCATGGTCATTCTTGCCTTTGCTTTTCTTTCTTCTTATTATTTAATGTTTTTAATCGTTGTTTATTTTGATTGAACGAGAATTTAACAGTCTCCATTGCTTTGAAATTTAGTGAGAGAAGGAGAATTTAACAGAGCCAGAGAGAAAGAGAGAGAGAGAGCACACTGGGCTTAGCGCAACCAAAAGCTTCAGTGGTAGCAGTTGCGGATCTGAGAGTGAGAGCTTTTTCTGTAGCTGTTTCCTTGCTCTGAAAACCTCCACCGATTAACTAGCCCTCTACTTTTCTCTCTCTTATATATCATTCCTTTCTTCTCCTCTTAATCAATCAGCACGAACCCATCTTGGAAACCAAAGGTTGATGGAATTGAAGACTTCAAGCAATAAAACATAGCATTCCATGAGAAACAAGATCTGGAAAATGGCAAAGAAGAAACAGGAGGGAGGGAGAGAGGGAGGGAGGGCGGGGCCCGTGACTTGTATTTTGCCTCAACAAATGTGATTAAAAAAAAAAGAAAAATAAGTAAATATTTACAAAAATCAATATCAGCCGTTAGATTAGCCTTCATACACATGTCGTTTTGTCATTTAAAAATTAGGCAGGTTAGGCAGATAAGGAGGTTAGGAGAGGATCCTCTCCCATTAACGAACACATGCCCTTCGCTTTCACCTAAGAAAAACTGAAATTGGGGATCTTTTACGTTGAAGGTTAGTATATAATTGTGTACATATGTTGTACTAGACTAAAAGTCAAGTACTCCAAGATGTGATGGTAAAAACAAATTAAGTCAAAGTAATCTTGCTTCTTCTTTTTTTGAAATACCTTGCTTCTTTATTTTCTCTTTAAAATGGTTTGTTTTACACTCAGCCTAAGTTTATATATGGCATCATATACTCGCATCTCATTATGGAAGAACATTTCTACAATATTCAATAGATTACTAATTTTGTTTTCTTGGAGAGTTGGAGACTACTATTACCACTCTCCACTTAACACAATTTTTCTTATTTTCCAAGTTCAGTGGCGTGATTGGTTACCCCTCTTGTCACACATATTACTCATATCCATAATAAATATGACACGTGGAGCACATAATTCAGGCAAAGATATATGTTCCAACTCGTGAATTTAGGTTTAAACCTTCTAAACTCATGAATTAAAGCAATTTTGTACAAAATTAATCTTTCTTCTTTTGGATTTAGTGCTACTAATTTTTTTGAGTGGGAGAAGGGTTGAGCGCTACAGAGAAAATGTGACACCTAAGTACCATTCTTTTGGTTATTAATATTTAATCAATAGACACATTCTCCCGAATTACTAATCTGAAGCTAGGCCAATTAGCATTTAATCCAATTTTTTAAAACTAAAGTACAATTTACCAAACGCGCTACACGTGCCCCTAAACACAGAGGTTTCGTTTTCTGTACGATTGAGCTCGTCCGGCGGCGTGCAGAGGCTGGACTGGCCTCTGGCCTTCCTGTCGTCTGTGGTCTGCTGCCGGACGGATGATGAAGGCTATGGCTTGAAGCAGCTCTCGAGGGACAGTGGATACTTGAAGTTTTGTCAGACGGTTTCGGCGGTTTTTCGGTGCCATATCTCTTTCAAACACAATGGCTGGTTGCCAGATTTCTGTGAGATGGGTGATGGATTGGGTTGGGGAGTGGCTGGATCCCGATCTGCTTTCCTTCCAAGCAGTGTCGCCAACTTCTCTTTGGATGCTTCGATCTGGTTTTTGGGTGAACTCTTGTCGAGTTTTGCTTGGTTTCCAGTTTTGGAGTTTCTGATGGTTGGAGACGCTCCATTCCCGGCATCTGAGATAGACAGCGACGGGGTTCTGGCGGTGTGACAGGATTCTGGTGGAGCTAGTTCGGCGGCGGCGGCACTGGTTCTGCATGTATGGCTGCTGTAAGAAGGAATGGGCTGGGCCTGTTGAGCCGGTTTGCGGGGCCTTGAGACTACTGTTTCCTTGGGGCTGTATTTTGGGCTTGGTGATTTGGGCTAGGGTTTGTGCTTTAGGTCTATTTTATTTCTCGTTTTTTCGGGATCTTATGTTGGTAGCTTTTTGCTTTCAATAATTCCCTAAGTTTTTTTAGGGATCTAAACACTTTGTTGTGTATCTAGCGCCTCTGGAGTAGTACCAAAGGAGGAATTCCGCTATGTCTACGTATCTAACTGCTAGTGAGTGGGTCTATTGATATGTATCATTGTGGGTACTACCACTATCTTCTTGTCTAAATGCAGAAGGGTATGTAACGGTCTATTCTGGCTTGTGATGCAATATATATTGACACCTATTTTGGGGGTGATTCAAAAAAAAAAAATAGCATTTAATCCAATGATAAATAACTTTATTCTGAACAATATAGTGATAAATATCTCAAATTCGAGTCATTCATTACTTAGACTAGGGGTTTTTTTTTTTATATGAAAATCCTCAACCATCAAGGGTTTGGATAAAGGACGTGAGCGCAAGAGTTCCATACTCCAGTTCAACAATTGCGGATATCACCGGCAATATAATGGCAATATATAAACCCATGTCTTCTAACTTGTACGAAGCCAAAACAATAGCACACCAGCTAGCCAAAGACAATGGAATTGAACCTCAATGATGAATAAAAGTGAAGGGAATGGTTGCAATTACAATATGAGGATTTCTATTGGGACCTCCAAATTCGCTCATTTGACCTCTATATCTTTTGAATTAATGAATTACATATATATCCTCTTGTAAAATGACAATTATAGACAATGAATTATATTATATATTTTATTTACAAACTTCTCTACCTAGTTTTAACACAAATTAAAGACTAAGAAATTGTTTCAAAACTTTTATTGAGTTCCTAGTCTAGACTTCGTTTAAGGTTTGGTTGGAGGATGAACTTTGGGTGGGAGACAGTGGTTTTTATTATTATTATTATTTTCTACCTTCATGAGTTGTGTGTTATTTTTTATTTTTATTTTTTTTATATCAATTTTTGTAACCTTTCATTTTTATTTTTGAATAACCTTTCATTTTTTATAAGGGTTAGAAACATAGGAATCATGTCTAACCGTTTGATTTATGACAGCTTGATCAATTTCTGTGTTATGACCGTTTGATTCATGATTTAAAGTTCTAGAAATTTATTTTGGGCATTTTTTAGGTTTGCATGCAAAAAAGAACAAAAAGCAAAAAAAGGAGGGAGGTGTAGTTAGTGAATTGAGGTATAATGAGTATTTTATTTTTTTTGTATGCGAATAATATAACTAAGGTTATTTGAGGAATTCAAAAGGAGGTTTAGTGAGCAAATATTTGTATTTAAAAGCGCAAAAGAGGTGTAAAGAGTATGAGAGGTCAAATGAGCAAATTTGAAGGTCTCAATAGAAACTCTCTTACAATTTATATGAAGATTCACTTTCCTTTTTCTTTTTCATTTTATGGTTCTCATAAAAGGTAATTAATGATTGTAGATTTTGACACAGTCCATGTCAATTTAGATGTGATTTGATGGGGGAATTTATGATTCCATTGAATTATGAGCCAATGTCCCTTACTAATCCTTCAATTAAGATCACTTAAGGGACGCAATTCTCTCACATATATTCTCTTCTTATGATTCTCTTCATGTGATTCCCTTCATAATCATAATGTTCTCTTTATAATCATAAGGCCCCATTTGTTAGCCAGAAAATCAAATATGGAATGTGAAATAGTTTCTCATTCCATTAAATTGTCGTGTTTGGTTAAGTTATAAGTCTGGAAAAGAAAGTAAAATAAATGAGTTTACTGGAGTTCAATTCCATAAAAGAGGCGGAATAGAAATACCATCTAGGTTGAAATACTTCCTTCACTCAATGGAATTGAAAATTTACTTGTTTAGCCCCTCATAAAATCTGATTAATTAATAATTCCTATCTCCACTCATTCATTTTTAATCTTCCATATTTAATTTCATTGGGCATTATTGGAAAATCATTAATAATTCTCTCAAACCATTTTCTAATCTCAAGTCTTGAATCCTTCCAAACACCACAAATGGAAATGCTAAATCAATTCCATTCCATCATTGTAAGGAAAATTAGTACAATTCTTTTTCCCACCTTAACTTTCCAGTCAACCAAACAAGGCCTAAGTTTATAATTAATTTTTTACCCTCAAGGAAACGAGAAAACAAAGTCACACGTGGCCATTGAAAAATCAGTTGATCCAAGTAATCAAGTTTCACGAACTCTATAAATACCAGCAAATCCAATTGTAAATTCACTCCATTAAGCCCTAACCATCAAACTCATTAAGCGAATTCTAGCTTCTTTGATAATGGCTCTTGTTGTTCCACGCTCGTTGCCTATCTATGCTCTTGTGACATTGTTTTTAGTTCTACTAAACCTAAACCCAAGTTCTTGCGTCAACCCCAAACTATTGAATGTCTCAAGGCTTCAGTCTGACTCGAACTGGGAAGCGGCTCTCTCAACAACTCGGTCTTATTCGGAGTGGGCACCCGCTGTTGCAACATGGTATGGAGACCCTGAGGGTGGTGGGACTAATGGTACGTAAAGATCGAATTTATTGGCAAAACCCTATTGGATTTATTATCTATACGATACTAGTAAGTATAGTTGTTTGAAATTTTTTAAATGGCTTGTGTAGGAGGTGCATGTGCTTATGCCAATGATGTATATCAGCCTCCGTTTTCTAAATTGGTTTCTGCCGGAGGGGCCTCGTTGTTCAAATCAGGGAAAGGATGTGGAGCTTGTTATGAGGTCAAATATAGTAGCATAGTATCATGCATGTTTGTATACAGATTTGATAGATATTAATGGCTAGCTACTACTTGTGTATATCTAAGCTTTTAAGCAGTATCTTATTAAAGACCCTCATAAATCAATTCCTGGGTTGTCCCAAATTTCAGGTCAAGTGCACCGGTTATGCTGCGTGCTCGGGGAATCCTGTGACTGTTGTTATAACCGATAACTGCCCTGGAGGTCCGTGCGCTTCTAATGCTGTTCATTTTGATTTGAGTGGCCATGCTTTTGGAGCCATGGCCAATTCTGGCGAAGAATCTCAACTACGGAATGCTGGAGTCCTTCACGTTCAGCATAGAAGGTATATGTACATACAAAAATATTAATTGTCAATGAAGCGTGAGGCTTATAGTATCCTAATATTACTGAATTATTTATTTGGTCATTGTAACATTTTTTCAACATTCCATTTCTGTTTTATAATATTGATTGTCAGCTTAATGACTAATTAAACATGGCCATATATTTTCAGAGTGGCGTGCGTTTATCCTGGTGTGGACATAACCTTCAGAGTGGACTCGGGTTCAAACCCTTACTATCTCGCTGTTGTAGTAGAATATGCAGCTGGACCTGGTGCCCTATCTGCAGTCGAGCTTAAACAAGGTCAAGGTGACTCAGTCTGGCTTCCCATGCAGCAATCTTGGGGTGCAGTTTGGAAATTTAACTCCGGCTCACAGTTGCAGGGACCGTTATCTATTAGAATAGCTGCAGATTCCGGCCAAACCCTAGTTGTAAATGATGTGATTCCGGCTGGCTGGCAGCCCGGTCAAATTTATCGCTCGGTTGTGAACTTTTAGATCCTTATAAAACTGTATTTGTGATTGATAGTATACTGAATAACCACTCTAGCTAGGTAACATATAGGAACCATATCATGTAATATCATTTCTCTATATACAGTAAGATGCCAAGAGTGGAAAATTTGTTATCTTGCCTTTTGTTGCTTTCTTTTGACTTTCGAAGTTTAATCTCGGACGATTTTAGAAAGATCAAATCAATTTGATCATATCATTCTTAGATGGTGGAAAATCAAAAAGATACAAAATTTTTATTAGAGAAGTAATATTTCTTTAACAAATCAATGCTTGATACGAATATGGTACACTTAAATAAGGGGGCGGATCCGTGACCCACCTAAATTATAGTTAAGATTATACTCTAATTCTAGACCATTAGATCATATAGCAACTAATGGTTGAGATTAAATAATAGTTTTTATTGGTTTTCTTTTTTAATAAATGTATATTCTAAAATACATAAGTAGAGGATTATCCTTTTTCCTTTTTTTCTCAATCCTTCATTTACTACAGGAAAAATCCAATTTGGAATACCAAATCAAATAAGATTATCTATTTAGTTACTTTCTTCTTTAACCTCATTAAGGATTTAAGGTATAACATAGAGTAAATTTTATTTAGAGGTTGAGGGAAAAAAAATTTCTTCGTTTGTTGATTCTACTCCTTAGATGAGTTGCAAATCAATCAAAATGGAAAAAAAAAAATTCAATTTTATTTTCTTAATTAATTATTTTTCCTACAACAAATGAATTTAGAGTGTGTTTGGATGAGGGAAAAAAATGATGGAATTTAATTGAAAATGAGGATTTCATAATTCCTTCAAGCTAATTCTCTCGTTTGACATTATCAGATTGAAAATTTTAAATTTCTCTGTGGAAAAAAACGAAGGAATTCATTATTTAAATTTCCCACTTCAATTTCCACCCAAATAAGTGTCATTTGCGAATTCTTTTGGAGTGTTTCTATTGGGACCTCCAAATCTGCTCAGTTGACCTCACTCTATTATGAATTATTAAATGACATATATAACCTCTTATAAAATGACTATTAAGGACAATAATTATACCAAAAAAAAATTATATTTAATTTCTCTATACTTTCCAATTCAATAATATTATATTACATTCTTTATTATTTTCCTTATTTATTTTTATTTTCCAATTTCACTACATACTCATTAACGCATTTATATATATTTAATAAGAATTAAAACTATAATCAAGATCATGTGACATAAAAGTTCCTATCATCATATAGGTTGAACGCATATTGGTGAGGGATAACAAAAGAAATCATATTATGACCTAAATCCTAGTCTATCTATTATATTTGAAAAAAAAAAATGAAAAAAAAAAGAGCTAGCCGAGAAAAGAAAATCTAAAAAACTATTAAATAATTAATCATAAGGTACATAAAATAGAGAAAATAATTCAACATTAAGAAAAATTACTCTTCATTTTTTTTTTGCACATCTACAAGAGAAAAAAAAAAGTAAAAAAAAAAAAAACAATTCTTTTTTATTAAAAATTAATTTTTAAAGCCCAATACCTTGTGTTTTTCTTTTTTAGTGGATAAGAGATTTATGTAATCTAGTTAAGGAATGAGTATGTAATTAATGATAGTTTGTTTGCAAATTATATGAGTGAGGTTATTTCAGGAACTTAAGTGAGGTTTAGTGAGTAAATTTAGTATTTGAAAATTTAATAAGAGGTGTAAAAAGCAAGGAGGTCAAGTGAGTAAATTTGGAGGTTCCAATAGAAAAACTCATTCTTTTGCAGTATTCTATTTTCATTTCCAAAACAAGGTTTTTTTCTATTTTATTTTATTTATTTATTTTAAACTTTCTTAATTTATTACACATTTCAAATCATAAATAGATACAACCAAACAATAGAAATTGCAATTAATGAAATTTTAGATTAATGGAGTTCAAGATTCCATCATTTATAAATTCCTACTGATTTCATAATTTTCTCATCGAAACGCACCTTTAGAGAATAAGAGAAAGAAGAAAGTAATTTGAGGAAATGGATCCTGTAATTATTGCGCATTTTTTAAGTTGTCTGTAATAAATGAATTTGAAGGAGAATAGGAAAGAAATTAATGGCTAGTTATTTGATTAGATATATAATAGAATATACTATTTAAAAAACAAATAACATATTTTGTTTAATCTCAACCATTAGTTGTTATATGATCTAATGGTCTAGAATCAGAGTATAATCTTAACTATAATTTAGGTGGTCACGGATCCGCCCCCCTTAAATAATATTTTTAAATCTAATCACCACAAGTGATCAAGTTGGTAAGAGCCTCTAGGTGTGGAACCCCACAATCGGGTTCGAATCCCGCTGACGCTTATTGGAGTTAAATCCCAATATATGCTGACATGATCCCCCGACACGGATTAGTCTCTGAACCTAGAAAGCATTTAAGGAATCGTGTGATCTCGATAAAAAAAAAAAAATAAAAAAAAATCTTAAATCTAAAATTAATTAACACGAAAAACTCTCTTATTAATGTTAAATTCATCGTGTACATTGTGTCAAGTTGTCAATCCTCTCTTCTGCTTCACAGCGGGCTTATACTCAACTTTTTGAAACTCCTCCAAGTAGTTTACTGCCCATTGAGCTGCAAACAGGGGATTGAAAGAAGCCCCGGCCCCTTCCGCACCACTCTATTCCTTTCGTTCTATACAATACAGAGCCATAAAGAAAGTACAAATCTGATCCCCTTCCAAATCTGTCCACAGAGCCATTAAGTCAAACTAATTTAGCTTCTTTATTTTCTCTTTAATATGGTTTGTTTCACACTGAGCCTAAATTTATATACTCGCATTCTCATTATGGCAGAACATCTCTGTAATATTCAATAGATTACTAATTTATTTTCTTTCACTCTTGGAGACTACTATTACAACTCTCCACATTAATTTTTCTTATTTTCCAAGTTGCGTGGCGTGATTGGTTACCCCTCGTGTCACACGTATTACTGATATCCATACTAAATATGACAGATGGAGCATATAAATGAGGCAAAGATATATGTTCCAACTCGTGAATTAAGACTTTGGCCTAAACCTTCTAAACTCATGAATTAAAGCAACTGTGTACAAATTAATCTTTCTTCTTTTGGATTTTTTTTTTTAGAATGTTCTTCTTTTGGATTTAGTGCTACTAATTTTTTTAAAGTGGGAGAAGGGCGTTGTTTCAGTTTTATGCGTGCTATAGAGAAAATGTGAGACCTAAGAGCAAGTTCACCCGTTGGGTCACCAGGTCACCTACTATTCACTGCTTTTTAGTGTATATTTTCATTCTCTAGGTCACGAAATACACTGTGCCCGTGACCCAGGGCACGAAATACACTGTGCAGGTCACCATGGTGACCCAGAACACTGTACAGGGTGACCCATGACACGAAATACACTGTGCTCGTGACCCAGAGGGTGAAATTAACACTAAAAAGTAGTGAATAGTGGGTGACCTGGTAACCCAACGGGTGAACTTGCTCTAAGGCCATCTCCAATAGAAGGGTCAAACTGGGCTCTCGAGCTCTTTTATGAAAATTATGAACTCCAGCAAGCAAAAGGCCACAGGGCTAAACATGGGTCCAGGTCCAAAGGGGGGTGGAGAGGGTTAAAAATAACCCCAAAGGTGACCTTTGGGCTCTGGCGGGATCCACAAACAAATCCAACATATTTAAAGGGGAGGGGTTGACACATGCATGGATGCATTGATTTGACAAAAAATCAATGGCTCATGTTTCACAACCGTTGCAATCCAACGGTAGGCAATTATGCTATCAATTATGTCATAATTTTGCTATCAATGATTTAATTTACGATTTTGTATCATTAAATACTCGTTACTCCTTATACTTTTGCATGAAAAACAGTTTAGTCCAAAATTTTAAAATTAAACAGTTTAGTCCTTATTCTTTTTAATTCTCACACAACATGTCCTAAAATGACTATTATACCCCTCACTTTTTTTTTTCTCTTTTTTTTTTGTTCTCTCTCTCTCTACATATATATATATGTAGTGTGTGTGTGTGTATATACATATATATATATATATATATATATATATATATATATATATCTACATACACACACACACACACACATATATATGTGTGTGTGTGTGTGTGTGTAGAGAGAGAGAGGCAGAAAAAATAAAAAATAAAAAGAGAGAAATAAAAAAATAAAAAGTGAGGGGTATAATAGTCATTTTAGGACCTGTTGTGTGAAAATTAGAAAGAATAATGACTAAACTGTTTTTCATGCAAAAGTATGAGGAGTAACAAGTATTTAGTCCTATTTAATTTATGAAATAAAATGTTGAAATAAAATTTTTATTCATCTTATCCGAAAATGTTATTTATAGTAACACATAGATACCTCATCCAAACGTACACCTTAAAAAATTAATTTTTGTCTACAAAATTAATCAAATAAAGTCATAATTTTGAAAAACATAATGTAAAACCATAAAATATTTTAAAGGACTAAAATTTAACTCTGCCTTACTGGAGATGGTTCACTAGTTCATCAATAAAGAATAATATTTTTTTAGGGCTAAATTATAGCCCTGACCTCAATATAGCCATCTCCTACTGGAGATGGCCTAAGTAACTTTCCTTCAGTTACTTGAGAGCTATTAATATTAATATTTAATCAATAGACACATTCCTCCCTAGCCCAAATTATTAATAATTTGAAGCTAGGCCAATTAGCATTTAATCTAATGATTAAGATCTATAACTTTATTCTGAACAATATATAAATGGGGAGTGCTACATACACACTCACACTCAGTTGAGTGTGTGTTAGCCACACTCAGCTATGTGGCAAAATATCATATTTTCCTAATATTAAATCCATCTAAAAATACAGCAGTTGGTTTGAATGAATTCTCTTCCATATTTACCCATCTTATGTCCTTACTCCCTTCCTCTCTCACCATCGTTTTTTTTTCTTCATCAAACCCATCATTCTGCTTCTAAATCAAGATACGAGCAGTGATAAATCTGCAGAGATCCCTCATATATTTAACACACCAAACTATAAGAAGAATCGAGTTTTACACATCCACAAAATCATCAAATCCCTCGCAAAACCATTCTTAATTTAGGCCCCCCAATCTTAATCAAACATCACTTCCTGACATAAGCCTACCCTCCTTCCTTAACTTCTCCTGATCAGCGACCCAAAAGCCAGACTACACCGAGAATCTCTCATTCTTGTTATAATGCCAAACTAACTTATCTGTGCCCCCATTCCTAGGCAAAGGAATAGAAAGGATGACTTTAGCTTCAAATTCCAGAAAATGGCTACGGATGAAATCCACCTTCCATTCATGACCCGAATTAATGAGCTTAGCAACTTTGAAATTCCCAGAAAAACAAGTAGGAGAGATGACCTTGAAAGTAGTTGGCTGAGGAAGCCATTTATCAGACTTTACGTTGATCAGCTCGCTATTCCCCACCCTCCATCACATACCTAATTCCAAAATCTCTTTACCCCAAATCAAACTCCTCCAAATTAGAGAAGCACCACTACGAACCCTTGCATTAAGCCATTCAACATCTTGAAAATATTTGGCTCTAAGTAACCTGCCCACCAAGAAATGTGGAGTTTGCATTATACGCCAATAAGTTTTTGCCAACAACGCCTGATTGAACAACTCCAAATCTCTAAATCCTAACCCCCCCTTCCCATTTACTTCTACAGAGCACATCCCACTTACACCAATGCAAACCTTTTTTCCCTCCCCCTTTTCCCCACCAAAAGTTGGTAATCTTTGATTGAAACACCTTCTGCACCCCCTTCGGAAGCCAAAATATACTCATCGTATAAGTTGGAATAGCTTGGACAACTGCTTTCACAAGGATCAATTTACCTGCCTTAGAGAGAAACTTACTCTGCCATCCCACAAGATGGTGATCTAACTTGTCTTGCACCTTTTTGTAAATCTCTTTCTTATTTCTCCCAGCCACAGTTGGTAAACCAAGATGTCTTTCATGGAATGGCACAATTTGTACCCCCAAAATCTGCTGCAAATTCGTCTTCACATTGGCTCTCGACTCAGGCCCCAAACCAACCGCCGATTTGTCAAAATTAATTTTTTGACCTGCTGCAGATTCGAATATGTTTTAGATTGACACCCTCCTGCATCTCAGCCTTGGCAAACGCTAGGCTATCATCTGCAAAAAGTAAGTGTGAAACTAATGGTGCATTCCCACTGGCTTGAACTTCATGGATAAATCCCATAATATCTGCATGGGAGAATAAGCACGATAATCCCTCGGAGCACAGAAGAAAGAGATATGGAGAAAGGGGATCCCCTTGTCTCAAACCCCTTGAAGGTTTGAAAAGGCCAGTAGCCTGTCCCTCCCAAAGAACAGAGAAGGAAGTCGAACAAACACACCTCAAAATCAACTGCACCCAACTCTCTGCAAAACCCAACTTTGGCATCATCTTCTCCAGGAAAAGCTACTCCACCCTATCATAGGCCTTGCTAATGTCCAACTTCAACACCAAGTTTGTAGCATCACTCCCAGCATTTTTCCAAATAGAGTGAATAGTCTCAAAGGCCGCTATTACTTTATCATGTATATGCCGTCCTGGCACAAAAGCACTTTGAGTGGGGGATATTACCTTATCAAGCACCCCCTTCATTCTATTCACTATGGCTTTCGAGATAGTTTGTAAAGCACTGTACAAAGACTGATAGGCCGGAAATCCGACGTCTTCCGCGGCTCAGGAATCTTAGGAATAAGTGTGATTAAAGTATGATTAGCATCCCCCAATTGTCTACCATCATTTAACACTCCCAGGCAAAAGTCATAGACCTCATCACTAACTATATCCCAATATTGTTTGTAAAAATCGTGGGGAGACCATCATAGCCCAGGGATTTAGAGGCTGCCATATGTTTCAAAGCCTGCTCAATGTCTTCTCTTCTAAATGGAACCAAAAGCTTCTGATTCATGTCCTTCGTGACTCGGCGCTGAACCTTTTCTAAAATCACTTCATAATGAGCACATCCTCCTGAGGCAAATAACTCAGTAAAGAACTCCACAAACATCCCTTTAATCACTGTGATATCCTGCACCTATACATCCTCATCATTAAACACCCCCGTGACCCAATTCTGACTTCCTCTGTTTTTTGCATAATTGTGGAAGAACTTTGTGTTGTTATCTCCCTCTTTAAGCCAAGTAACCCGAGATCCTTGCCTCCAAATCTCCTCTTCATGCCTCTCCAATTTATGCAGCTCCTTCATCACCACTTTCCACCTTTCTTGGACGCCATTCATAGTACTATCAAAAGGGAGATCTGCCAAATTATCTTTTAGTTCATGAATTCGTAGGGGAATGTTGCCAACATTATTCTTGCTCCACCCATCTAATCTGTCCATACATTTAAGTAACTTTTAACTTGCACCCAAACCCTCAGAGATGTCATTCTCCCAACACTCCTTTATCACATATTTGCACCCCTCTTCTTTCACCCAAAAAGTCTCAAACATCTTTCTTCTTGTTCTTCACCTACGCACCAAATCCTCCCCATTAGTTGTAACAAAGATAGGCAAGTGATCAGAGGGACCGAAATCGACGTGAACCACATGCAGCCTGTTAAAGAACCCAAAAGCTGCTCCATTAGCAAAAACTCGATCTATTCTTTCCAGCACAGAACCATTACTCCAGGTAAACACCGGGCAATCAAAATTCACCTCCGTTAAATTACACTGATCAATCACAACTCTGAAACGATTAATCTGGGAGGTCGACCGATCTTCTTCACCAAATTTCTCATCAACCTCAAGAATCTCATTGAAATCCCCGAATACAACTACTGGACCGTCTGCATTACTAACAACCCTTTTAAGCAGCTCCCATGAAAAGTGTCTTAACTGTATAGTCGGATTCCCATAGAAGCCAATGAGCCTTGTCTTCACGTTGTTCAGTACTTGCAATGCATCAATGTGACCAATAGACTGTCCAACCACATCTAACTGAATATGATCCTTCCAAGCTAATACAAGTCCCCCCACTATGTTTCCTCTGTCTTTCCACCACAAAACACCTAGAAAAACCCAAAGAGTTACAGTCCCGTACCATCTCCATCTTTTTTTTTTTTTGTTTCCATTATGAATATAATATCAGGGTTGTGAGCTTTAAGCAATTTGCTCAAAGCGTGGAACTTGTGCTGGTCCCCTAATCCCCGCACGTTCCAACTCAATACGATCATTTCTCGTGATGGGCCCTAGAACCGGAGCCCATCACAGTTTTCTTCATGAGCACACTACGAAACTTCTGGAACTTTGTTGGTGACCCAGTCCCTTTTCCCTATTTGGGATATCTACTACCTCCTACTTTAAACCACTTTTTCTTCTCAACTTTAGAGCCCCCCTGTTCAGACTTGTTGCCTTTCGGTGGGCCACTCTGGGGCTTTTTCAAAACCTATTAAGTACACCCACCACTAACCAAATCCATTTTTTTTGGGTAGTCGGACCTTTGGCTTACTCGGCCCACACGAGTCTAACCTGAGTCGATATTTAATTCCAATCACCAGGACTTCAAATAGGGGGCCCTCATCTAGCTTTCATTTCCCTTTTGAAAACAAAGACTTCCCGCTAAAATCACTCTATTGAAACAAGCCTAGATCCCTACTATCACGACCTTCATCCTTAACAGCCTCTGTCATCAAATCATCATTTAATTCTTGCAACAAATTAGTCCCCAATTTGCCAAATCCATCTTCCTTCCATTCTTGCGTTTCTGGGGACAGAGTGGCCACCTCGGCCATGCCACCAGTCACTCCACCACCGGTAACCACCTCTCCTTCCATCTCTACGATGCCTTTGCGGCGTTTAATCGGTCGTGGACATAATCATGAACTAGGCGTCTCCTCCAACTCTGCTTCCTCCCGGCTCCGCACCACGTACACCACCTAGCTGGACCTCCGGCACCGCACATGTCCACCCTGGTTTTGGGAGATTCCTATGCAACCCAAAAGATTGGCCTTTAAGTTCACCATCCACTATGATATTGTAGACATCCTTGATCACCGTCTTCCACCTCCCATACCTAACCTCCAGATTCTGATTAGTCTCCTTCTCTGGGCAACAAGAACTGACATGAGAAAACAGGCCATAATAGAAGTAGAAAAAAGGCAGCCTCTCATACTCCAAATCAAAAGTTTTTGCCATCCCACTATCAACTCTAACCTTCACCCACCGGGGAATTGGTGCAGAAAGCTTAAGTCTAACTCTGATGCGTAGACAATCGCCGAGAAAGTCTCCATTCCTCCCCTCATCGGTCCAAACATAACTCCCTACACTATTCCCAATCTACTCACCCATCTCCTTATTGAGGAACAGAGGAGGTAAGCCACGAACCCGGATCAAGATTTCATGCTCATCTTGATTGACCTCCCTCAAATCAGTCCTCCCATCCGTCAAGGCAAGAGCCACCAAAGCATTGTTGAAAGTCCAGGGACATCCCTGCATCACCTTCTGTCTGTCCAGCTCTGAATCAAAACCAACCAAAAAGTGGTCAGAACCATCTACATCACATATGGAAAACCGCTCCTTTATACACGAGAGCTCCTTCAGTTTCTTAAAGAGGGCTTCCTTGTTGAACGACTTCACCGTAAGAACTATCCCTACCAGAAAAAAAGGAACACTACCCCGATCGGGATTAGATTCAATCCCTTCAATCACGACCTCCTCCGCCTCTACAGACAACACCCGTCTGACAGAACGACTAACCATAACTTCAAGGAAACACAACTGCACTCCCACCAATAACCACGTCGTCCACAAAACTTGAGCCCCTGTCTGGTCTACCTACCGGAGGACGTGGTATATACTTGTCGGAAATACCATACATATGACTACTCCCCAAACCCTAACTCTCACAACGAGAGAGAAGGGACTATTAAGAATAATCGTAAAACGAATTGGAACAAATTATTTTTTTATTTTTTTTAAGTTTGTAACTATGAATTAAAGTTAAACGTCTAGAACTTGTTGTTAGTGGTTGATGTGTGATAATTGTATATATATTGCAATTTAATTAAAGCGTTAAATCACGTGTTAGTACTGACGTGATTTGATCGTAGCACTGAAAAATTTCTCACCAGATCTCATCAGACGCGTAATTCGTTTCACATATATTCTCCTACGAAGATTCTCTTCATAATCATAATGTTCACTTCATTTATATTTAGCTGGTTCATTTTTTTTTCCCTTAAGGAAACGAGAAAATGAAGTCACACGTGGCCACTGAAAAATTAGTTGGATGGATTTGAAATTAATCAAGCCCACTTCACGAACTCTATAAATACCAGCAAATTAATCCAATTGTAAATTCACTCCAATATGCCCTCTCCATCAAACTGATTAAGCGAATTCTAGCTTCTTTGATAATGGATCTTGTTGTTCCACAGTCGTTGCCTATCTATGATCTTGTGACATTGTTTTTAATTCTACTAAACCTAAACCCTAGTTCTTGCTTCAACCCCAAACTATTGAATGTCTCAAGGCTTCAGTATGACTGGAACTGGGAAGCGGCTCTCTCAACTACTCAGTCTGATTAGGACTGGGCATCGGCTGTTGCAACATGGTATGGAATCCCCAAGGGTGGTGGAATTGATGGTACGTAAAGATTGAATTTATAGACGAAACCCTATTGGATTTATTTCTATAAGATATGGTATAGTTTTTTGTCACAATGTGGTAGCATATTCAATTAGAAATTTTTAAATGTCTTGTGTAGGAGGTGCGTGTGCTTATGCCAATGATGTAGATCAGCCTCCCTTTTCTAAATTGGTTTCTGCCGGAGGGGCTTCATTGTTCAAATCAGGGAAAGGATGTGGAGCTTGTTATGAGGTCAGATATAGTAGCATAGTATCATGTTTGTATATAGATCTGATATGAAATGTAAGAAAAATATTTGAGGTAGAATAATATTCTCATTGATACTAGAAGATTATATACAGACTAGGTTCTTGTACAACAAGTAAATCCCTACAAGTTAGGGATACAAGGAATATTACAAATAATGTCCTAAAGATACACATAATTACAATAATAATTACAGAATATTCTTAACACTCCCCCTCAAGTTGGAGAGTGAATATCAAGCACTCCCAACTTGCATAACAATGCTTTGAACTTGTCTTTGCCCAATGCCTTTGTGAATATATCTGCTAATTGTTGTAAAGAACCAACGTATCTGGTGCTGACTGAACCATTAAATATCTTGTCTCGAATAAAATGACAATCCATTTCAATATGAAGTGTTCTCTCATGAAGAACTGGGTTTGCGGCTATGTGTAGAGCTGCTTGATTATCACAATGCAAAATAGCAGGTCTAGAAATAGGCATATGCAAATCAGCAAACAAATATTGTAGCCAAGTGAGTTCGCAACATGTACCAGCCATTGCTCTATACTCGGCCTCGACACTAGACAATGAGATCGTCTTTTGTCTTTTGGTACGCCATGAGATCAAATAATCTCCTAAGAAAACACAATATCCAGTAGTAGACCGACGAGTAATAGGACAACCCGCCAAATTTGAATCACAAAAAGCTCTCAAATTCAAATTGTTGTTGGAACTTAAAAGCAAACCTTGACCAGGAGAGGATTTCAAATATCTGACAACTCGAAGTGCAGCAGCCATATAAGGTTGACGCGGCTCATACATGAATGTACTAAGAACATGAATAGAATACGTAATGTCGGGTCTTGTGATTGTAAGATATATAAGCCGTCCAACCAAACGTCTATATGCAGCCGGATCCTTAAGTAGCTCACCTCTATTTGATAATTTGGCTTCTTCCATGGGAAAATCAACTGGCTTTACACCCAAAAATCCAGTGTCCTTGATAATTTCTAAAGCATACTTGCGTTGAGATATATAAATGCTCTTTTTTGAACGAGCAATCTCAAGTCCAAGGAAGTATTTATGTTCACCCAAATCTTTGATGCGAAAGCGGGTGTGAAGAAATTGTTTGAGAGCTTTAATGGAGTCAAGGTTGTTCCCAGTAATGAGGATGTCATCAACATAAATTAATAATACTGTGAGGGAATTACCAACCTTTTGAACAAAAAGAGAATAGTCAGCCTTTGATTGAGTGAATCCGGCAGCAAGAATTGCTTCTGTAAACTTGGCAAACCATTGACGAGAGGCTTGCTTCAAACCATATAAGGACTTGTTAAGGCGACACACATTATTCTCCCCCTGTCGCCGAAGACTTGGAGGAGGAGACATGTACAACTCTTCTTGCAAATCACCATTAAGAAAAGAATTATTAACGTCAAGTTGGTGAAGAGACCAACCTTGAGAAGCAGCAATGGCAAGGAGGCAGCGGATAGTAATCATCTTTGCTGTGGGTGAAAAAGTATCATGATAATCAATCCCATCAGCTTGACTGAAGCCCTTGGCAACAAGGCGAGCTTTATACCTCTCAATAGAACCATCAGCATTATATTTAATTCAATAAACCCATCTGCAAGAAATAGGACGTTTGCCAGGAGGAAGTAGGACGAGTGTCCAAGTGTTATTGGCAGTGAGAGCGGCAAGTTCATCGTCCATTGCTTGCTGCCATTTAGGATCAGAGGCTGCATCTACGTAAGAAGAGGACTCCTCAGCCCTGCTGATGGAAGCAATATAAGAAAGATGGGATGGTGAGTACCGTTGATAAGAGATGAAATTACAAAGTGGGTAACGCGTACCTGGTGGAGGACTTGGCGTAGGAGATGATAAATGGTGTGGTGGCAGAATCACCTGCGAGCAGACATAATCACGGAGACGAGTGTTAGGCGCACGGGAACGTTGGGACTGGCGTAGAGAGGGTTCAGGCGCTTGTGCTAGCACGGGTTCGGGTGAGGGTTCAGGAGTGGGGTCAAGCACCGGGTTAGGCGCAGGTATAGGCGCTTCAGGCACCAGTTCAGCCATTGAATCAGGCGCGTGTGCGACAGAAAATGGTGGAGAGTGAGACACAGGTACATTAGAGGAAAATGATGGCTGCAAATCTGGAACTGGGTTAGGTAACACGGGATTAGAAGGAGAAAAAAGAGAATGAGTTTGGGGAGGAAAATGAAAGGTATCTTCAAGAAAAAGAACATCCCTATTGGTAAAAAATTTCTTTGTTTCTAGATTGTAGAGCTTATAAGCTTTTTGGCCCATTGGATACCCAAGAAAAATGCATTTTTGAGCTCGTGGAGCAAATTTGGAAGCTGGGTGAACAGAAGTAGCAAAAGCAACACATGCAAAAACACGCATTCGAGAATATTCAGGAGGCTTATGATAAAGAACTTCAAATGGGGTTTTCTTATTCAATAAAAGTGTAGGAAGTCGATTAATTGTGTTGAAAAATAACCCCTTGTTCAAGAAAAAAATCTTGTAAAGAAAGAAATTCCGCCCCGTTATCGGTACGTATTTGTTGAACATGAGTCTGAAATTGAGTTTTGACATAAGCAAAAAAATTTCGAAGCAAAGGTTGTGTTTTACTCTTATGGCGCATTAAGAAAACCCATGTAAAACGAGAAAAATCGTCCACAATAGTTAAAAAATAATGAGCGCCATTGAGTGAAGGAGTTTTATGTCGTCCCCAAATATCACAATGTATAAGAGAAAAACATCGAGAAGTTGATATTGAACTAGAAGGAAAAGGTTGGCGAGTTTGTTTAGCCAAAGGACAAATTTCACACTTACTGTTGGAATCGAAATGAAAATGAAGCGACTCATTGACTATATATTATAAATGGGCAGGAGAAGGATGCCCCAAATGGCGATGCCAAAGGTCGGAAGAGATGGTAAGGTGAGAAGCAAAAGGGTGTTTGGATGGGGAGATGGAAGCTAGAGCCACAAGATGGAAAAAAATGTTACCGAGCAATGTAAGTCATCTATAGTTCTTCCAACAGATAAAAGATTGACATCAAATGAAGGCACACACAGAACATCTCGAAAAAAGGCATCATTGGTTTTAATTGACCCCTTCATGGAAATATGAGCCTTGGCACCACTAGGCAAAGAAATTGATGGTAGTGAAGTATTCTTCTGACTACTTGCGAACAACTTTGGTGAGTTAAAAATATGATTGGTCGCTCCACTATCAATAATCCACTGATTAGGGGCAACTGGTGACAAAAAGTAAACTTGGAAACACAAGCCATGAGAAGATGATGAAAAAGATAACGCAGCAAGTGGTGCGGCGCAAATAAAATGAGAGCTTGGGTTTTTTAGGCCTGCTTTGATACCATGTAAGAAAAATATTTGAGGTAGAATAATATTCTCATTGATACTAGAAGATTATATACAGACTAGGTTCTTGTACAACAAGTAAATCCCTACAAGTTAGGGATACAAGGAATATTACAAATAATCTCCTAAAGATACACATAATTACAATATTAATTACAGAATATTCTTAACATGAATTAATGGCTACTACTCATATATGTATTCATAAATCAGTTCCTGGGTTCTCCCATATTTCAGGTCAAGTGCACCGGTAATGCTGCGTGCTCGGGGAATCCTGTGACTGTTGTTATAACCGATGAGTGCCCTGGAGGTCCATGGGCTTCTGATGCTGTTCATTTTGATTTGAGTGGCTATGCTTTTGGAGCCATGGCCAATTCTGGCAAAGAATCTCGACTACGGAATGCTGGAGTCCTTCAGGTTCAACATAGAAGGTATATGTACTTACAAAAATATTGATTGTCAATGAAGCTCGAGGCTTATAGTATCCTAATATTACTGAATGATTTCTTTGGTCATTGTCTCATTTTTTCAACATTCCATTTCTGTTTTGTAATATTGATTGTAAGCTTAATGACTAATTAAACATGACCATATACTTTCAGAGTGGCGTGCGTTTATCCTGGTGTTCAGAGTGGACTCGGGTTCAAACCCTTACTATCTTGCTGTTGTAGTAGAATATGAAGCTGGACCTGGTGCCCTATCTGCACTTAAGCTTAAACAAGGTCAAGGTAACTCAGACTGGCTTCCCATGCAGGAATGTTGGGGTGCAGATTGGAAATTTAACTCCGGCTCACAGTTGAAGGGACCGTTATCTATAAGAATAACTGCAGATTTCGGCCAAACCCTAGTTGCAAATGACGTGATTCCGGCTGGCTGGCACCCCGGTCAAACTTATCGCTCGGTTGTGAACTTTTAGATCCTTTATAAAACTGTATTTGTAATTGATAGTATACTGAATAACCACTCTCTTATGTAATGAGATGCATCGACTGATGGCTCGGTTTTGGTGGGGAGAATTTGGAGAGGAGAGGAAGATCCATTGGGTGGCGTGGGAAAAGCTTTGTGCACCAAAAAAGGAGGGTGGTTTAGGGTTCAGGGATATGCACTTGTTTAACACGGCCTTGCTTGCCAAGCAAGGCTGGAGGCTAATCTGCAGGCCGGACTCTTTGCTTGCTCAGGTATTGAAGGCGCGCTATTTTCCTAATACTGATTTCATGCATGCTGGTTTGCATAAGGGGGCGTCTTTTACGTGGAGGAGTATTATGCATGGGAGGGAATTGTTGAAAAAGGGTTTGAGATTTCAGGTGGGCAATGGGGAAGATATTTCGGTTTGGAATGATCCATGGGTGCCCTTACCCTATCATTTCAAACCTTTTTCTATCCCCATGCAGGGTACGGAGGAGTTTAGAGTTGCGGATCTTATTGATGAAGAGACTGGGGACTGGCAAGAATGGCTATTACATGAGCTGTTTACACCGATGGAAGTGGTGAATATTATGAAAATTCCTCTGAGTCTAAGTGGAGGGGCTGATAGGCTTGTGTGGCACTTTGATAACAAAGGAAGGTATAATGTGAAAAATGGGTACCATGTTGCTCGTGTTATGGACAGTTTGGAGAGAACGGCTTCTGGTTCAAGCTCAGGGGTTGACCGTGCAAGGTTGTGGGGAAAGCTATGGAAAGTTAACGTACCACCTAAGGTACGTATGCATGCATGGCGTCTGGTCAAGGGAACGTTACCCACTCGAGCTGCCCTCATTAAGAGGGTCCAGCTCTCAGACGTGAAATGTGTGTACTGTGCTCATGGAATAGAAGATAGCTTACATTTGTTCAAAAACTGTGATGCTTTGAGAGCTTTCTGGAGGCATCGTTCGCTAGAGTTACAACCCGGTAAGCACCCCTCTATGGTTCTTGATATTTGGTTTTGGGATATGATTGATGCACTTAATGGTGAGAAGTTGGAATATTTCTTGATGGCCCTGTGGGTGATTTGGATGGAGCGAAACAACATGGTTTGGAAAGGGTCAGCTTTCAACAACAATAACATGCATGCATGGGCTACGTCTTTTCTTGATGAATATAAGCAATTACATAAACGTCAAGGAGGCAAGGCCAAGAGACCACTCACCAAGCGGACTTGTCCGCCAAGAGGAAGGTTGAAAATTAATATCGACGGAAGTTTTTGCGCTGAAAATGGTGGAGGAGGTGTGGGGGTTGTGGTCAGAAACTTTGAGGGAACGTGCATAGCTAGTTTTGCACGACCTTTTCACTCTGCATAATCAGCCATTCATATGGAAGCTGAAGCTCTAAGGGCGGGATTGTTGATTGCAATCCAACAGGATTGGAAGGAAATTGATGTTGAAAGTGACTGCGTGAACTTGGTGAGTGCATTACATGCACCTGATGAAGATTTTTCAATCATTGGTCGGATCTTAGATGATTGTAGAAGGTATGTTAATGCTTTTACTTTGTTTCATTTTCAACATATAAGTCGCGAAGCAAATGGTGTGGCCAATAGATTAGCCCACCTTGCTAGATGTGGTAATTTAGATGAGTTTTCGTTAGAGGAGACACCTGTTATTATTCAGGACGTTCTCTATGAGGATCTTTGTCATATTTCTTATGTAGCTCGGGGTTCAGGTTATATGTCCCCCCCGATGCAAAATTATAATTCAATAAATGGAACCGGGCGTGGGGCTGAGCCTCCCAGCTAGGCTGGGTTCCAAACCCTTTTCAAAAAAAAAAGAAAGAATAACCACTCTAGGCAACATACACGAACCAATATGCCAACAGTGGAAAATTTGTTATCTTGACTTTTCTTGCTTTCTTTTGACTTTTTAAGTTTAATCTCGGACGATTTAAGAAAGATCAAATCAATTTGATCATATCATTCTTAGATGGTTGAAAATTAGAAAGATATAAAAAATTTATTAGAGAATAATGTGGTACACTTAATATTATTCTTAAGAGAAAAATGCACCAACAGTCCCTCAACTCTTGTGCACCGGCCAATTTGATACCCATACTCCCAATGCTATCAATGTGATACCTGAACACTTATTTTGCTATCAACGACATACATCCGTTAGATTTCCCTGACGGAAACGTTAGAACAGTGACGTGGCAACTACGTGTCACACATATGATATTTATTAAGGGCAAAATTGTCTTTTCCTATTAACTAATTAATTTTTTTTTATCTTTCTTTTTAATTTTTTTCCTTTCTTCTTCTTCCTTATTTACTTTCTTCTTCTCCCGTCCTCAACTCCTCATCCTTTCTCTCAATTTTATCAACTGACCTATTGTTGTTTGCTATTCAGTTTCCTAGTTTCTGATTTCTTGTTGGGGTAAGATTGTAACTATTTGTATCTGTTTGTTGCCAGCAATTTCAAATTTTCAATGAAGATAGACTTGGTCAAGTTGCATCCATGCTGTCTGGCAAACATGGATATAATTAACAAAGAAGAGAAGAGATGCTTTCAAATTAAAACAAAATTGCAGCGAAACTGATTTGCATATCACGAGAGTGAGGTGCATCATATTTGTTTGGAATTAGTGTTTGCAGGATTGGGGATTTTAAAGTCATAGCAACATTCCTCATCATTCAACCTCCTTGTTCATACTAAAACCCAGAAACTCTAGATCCTCGCTTTCTTTCCCATCAAACTCGACAATTTCTCAATTCCACCCATAACATCCAAAACCCCCAATCCTGCTAGAAAAAAAACCCTAACCTGAAACCAATTCTTGCAATTACTCCCAATTTCTTGGATGGAATTTTCGAAGAAGAAACCATCATCAAGAAGCATGGGATCATCGTCTTCATCCAAAACCCATCGCAGTGCTGCAAGATCCACCATGGCCAATTGGCAAGTCAGCCATTGCTCTGCTTCTCTCATATTCATATCGAAGGCTGCTGCATGCGAAAACCCTCCTTCACAGCCATTGATGAATACCCACTTCCATAAGTAATCTGTTGATGATCATTTGTGTTTAATTTTAATATGAATAATCTTTTGCTTTCGATTTTCGATATCTCACAGATTGCCGAATCCATTCTCACACTCAAGGTTCCTCGGGGGAGAATGAGACTGGTGGTGGGTTGGATTTGGATTTGGTGGTGGTTGGGTCAAAGCATTAAAGGTTGAAGCTTTTAATGGATTCATGAGATGGATAGAGTTAAAGAGAGAGAGAAGGAGAGACCTACCATTCTTCTATGTTCTTTGGAACCCAGACCAGGCAAGTGAATCCAATGAACAACAACGAAACAATAGACCCAGATTTAGTCATTTAAAAAAGAAGAAGAAGAAATGAAAGGAAAAATAAATTAATAAAAGAAAAGGGTAAATTGGTCATTTACTCTCTTTTTTGTCTTCGCGTGCTTGCCACGTCACTGTTCTAACATCTCCGTTAGAGAAATCTAACAGATGTATGTCGTCGATAGCAAAATAAGTGTTCAGGTATCACATTGATAGCATTGGGAATGTGGGTATCAAATTGGCCGGTGCACAAGAATTGAGGGACTGATGGTACATTTTTCTCTATTCTTAAATGTAAAATTAATTAACACAAAAAAAAACTCTCTTATTAATGATAAATTCATGAAGTACATTGTGGGAAACTACAGTGTACTTTTACAGGTGCTAGCTTACAAAGAAAGTTAGTATTCTGGGAAAAGTTAATGTCGGTTATGTATTGTGGTAAAACTACGGTGTATTTTAATCAACTTTTTTTTTTCAGGTGTACTTTTACATGTGCTTGCCAACAAAGAAAGTTAGTTTTCTGGGAAAAGTTAATGTATGTTATGTATTGTGGTAAAATTACGATGTATTAAATCAATTTTTTTTTTTAAAGGGGCTTGAAACCCAGCCTAGCTAGAAGTCCATGGCCGGTTCCATTATTATTAATTAAGAAAAGGTCTAGCTTCAGAATACAACTTACAGATATCCTCGTAGAAAACGTCTTGAATAATAGCAGAAGTCTTCCCTAACCAAATATAATCAATCATACCTAAACTAGCAAGGTGCGCTAGGCAATCTGTGACACAATTTGCTTCTCTATAGACGTTAACAGATTGAAAAGTCAACATGGAAGATCTACAATCCTCTAACACCCGACCCACCTCAAAAGGATCAAGTCCATATATCCTCTGTGCAGGGCAATGATCAATAGGATAGACTTGCTCTCAGTATCAACATCAGACCAACCTTGGTGGATACCAAGCAATAGACCCACTCTACACACTTCAACCTTCATATTTAACGTGGAGTGAGCATGTGTAAAAGGCCTAGCTAAAGCGGCGATTCCCACACCATCATCAGTTCTAGCCACCACCCCAATACCTCCACTACCATCTACTGCACGAAAGCTCCATCTATATTTATCTTGAGCCTTCTCCGTGGGGGAAACTCCCACTTTGTTAACCCGCCCTCTCGTCTGCTTCACAGCGGGCTTATACTTAATGCTCCAAGTAGTTTACCGCCCATTGAGCTGCAAACAGGGGATCCAAAGAAGCCCCCTTCCACACCACCCTATTCCTTTCGTTTCCATACTGTCCACAGAGCCATAAAGAAAGTACAAATCTGATCCCCTTTCCAAATCTGTCTATTTAGCCATAAAGAAAGTACAAATCTGATCCCCTTCCAAATCTGTTCATTTAGCCATAAAGAAAGTACAAATCTGATCCCCTTTCCAAATCTGTCCATTTAGCCATAAAGAAAGTACAAATCTGATCCCCTTCCAAATCTGTCCACAGAGCCATAAAGAAAGTACAAACAATTCTTTAAAGTTAGTGGCAGCATGTCCCTTAGGTTCTAATTTCAGAGCCCCCTCCACCCAAAAAGTCTCACAGCAACACATTCTTCGAATTTAAACACATTGTATACTTCTTTCAGCAGCAGAATGACACAAAACGCACCTGTAGTCAGGCAGCTTCACCCTTCTATCGGCCAGAGTAGTGCGCGTAGGAAGAATGCCAAACAGCAGCTTCCACTGGAATACCTTGACTTTTGCTGGCACCTTTGCTCTCCAGAGTGTGTTCCAATACTTGCTTAGAGGGCCTCCATTCACAGTACTTGAAGTGGACGCAGCCAGAGGAAGCATTCTAGCCTCTCGCCAGACAAAATACCCACTCTTGACATTATAGACACCCTTTTTGTCATAGTGCCACCCCAAACGGTCCTCAACGAATCGAGAACTGAGCGGAATACTAGCAATAAGGTCCACCTCTTCTTTTAGAAATAACTCCTTGAACAGGTCAGCTAAGCAAACTCTGTCATCTGGATCAATCAGGTCCGCAACCAATAAATCATCCAGGCCCTCCACAGGTGAAGAAAAAGGCTTGAATCCCAGCGGCAACGGTAACCATTTATCACTCCAAACTTTAATGCGCTGCCCATTCCCGACTTGATACTGCAGTCCCTTCTTTTGCTTAATTACTAGTCACTTACAATATGATTTTGCAGTCCCTTCATCATATAAAGAAAGTTGGAGCGCAGTTAATCAAACAATTTTGATTAAAATCGCCGTAGTCACTTACTTTTACATGTAGTTGCCTACAAAGAAAGCAAGTATTGTGGGAAAAGTTAATATTGGTCATCATATTGTGGGAAAACTAGGGTGCATTAAATCAATTTTGTTTCGGCTCTAGCTTTTTCATACAGTAATAGTCACTTACTATATGATTTTGTATGCTACAGTGACACACGTGATCATAAAAGGAAACGCACCAGTGCCATTAATCTTGTGAAGAAATTAAAAGTGCAAAGCACAAAAATAAAATAAAATGTAAACGTCATGGAGGAACAAATTTACTTTAGTTCTAACTCAAGTCTCTATTACGTACTCTCCCATTACTTAATTTGATATCGGAAGCGTATCAAGGTAGAAACATGATTTCGTTCTGCATCAAAATCAAGTGAAACAAGCTAGAATCCACTAGAAAAATATGCTAGAATCCACTAGAAAAATATACTATAATCCACTAGCGAATACGGGCATTGGCAATAATTTTTCTGTGGACTTCCGGAAATCTGTTTCATGTAGCTTGGCAAGGAAATTTTTTCTTCTCTAATTTTTGGTTTTTTCTTGTTGATATCACAAATCTTAAAATTACAATCTAATGAAGCGCCCAATAATATTTAAGATCGAGGTTATATATAGGTTCGAGTCACCATGGGAGTATGAGTGAAATCCTTTGATCCTCTTTAAAAAAGAAAAAAAAATTACAATCTAATGAGGTGCTTATATAGAGCACAAATCATATCTAGTAGAACTAGAAAACGTAACAATTTCTTTTAGACTAAGACAAGGAAACCTAATTTAACTAAAATTGAAAATAATATTCTAGATTCTAAAAGTATACCTAACTTGCCAAATTACGCTAATCTGTATCTAGGGTCCCAACTGAGAGTTTGCTCAAGAAATTTGATATATCTAAAAGAGCCATTTACGAGTCATTCCATCACTAAGAAGCCTATTTGAATTCCAATTTTCAATCTTCAAACTGTTCTTCTTAATATGACATTGTTTATTTATTTATTTATTTATTTATTTTTGAGATATTCTTTGTTGAAATTGACTAAAGTCTTGTCCTACATCATACTTGGGGGAAACCCCATGGTTTGACTTAATTTTATAGCAAATTACCATTAGATACACTTTGAGCTCAGTATTTACCATTAGCATGCCTTTTTTTTTTTTTTTTCCCTTGCGGGTAGTGTTGCTAGTTCATGCACAAAGCTCAAACCCATGCGGCTGTTTTCCGTTCAATTCTGAATGAGATTCTGTTGATGAGTAAATTACTAAAATGCCCTTTACAAAGTTTAAATGGGAAGCACATCAGAGAATTGAGTATTCTGTGACATATTCTACATATATGGACCTGAGGAACCTACCTAGGATTTTCCAAATGTGTGATTAAACGTGAATAACATATTCCTCTTGTCCAAATCTGCTTAATCATCATAATAACATACAATTTATTTATTTTTTTTGACGTTGTGAAATATACAAAGAAACAGAGAAATAATACTATTATATTTCATCTTAGTTTTTCTGATAAACAACTTATTTATATAATAGGGAGAATTTTTTAAACAGTACCTGAACTAAAGGTCACTGTGAATTAACGTGCCTCACTTTACACTAATTACATTTTGGTACCTAGAGTATAAATCCCGACCCACTTTTGGTACACGCCGTCAATAACTCCGTTAGTTGGCATGCCACCACACATATTTTGAAGGGTAAAGTTGTCACTTGACTGTATGGTGCGATCTTGACCGTAGATCCACCTTTGGAAAGTCTATTTTTCTTTTAAATAAAAAAGAAAATAAAATTTCTTGGCATTGGTTTTCTGGGTTGGAAAACCATGGGTTGAAGATGAGAAGGTGAAGAGGTCCATCACCAACCCAAACCCGCAGTGTTTTAAACCCAACCCTCAACCCTCTCTCCCATCTCTTTCTCTTCTCTCTCTCTGAGATCTCAAACGGCGATGGTTTCTGTGAACCAAGACAACGTCCCAAGGGCCACATGCACTGCTTCGTTTAAGAAATCTCAAGCGCCGGCGAAAACCACTGATTCACAGTCGGTTCTCAAAAGGTGAATCCCAAATTTCGCATACTCAATTTCTTAGGGTTTTGCTTGCTTGATTGATTGTGGGTCTTGGTTTTCAAGGTTTCTGATCTTGATTTATATGTTGCCATCGCCGCCGTGAGTTCGAGGGTCCCATCAGTTCACGGTGGTGAGGAAGAACAGAAACAAAGCGGTGAGGATCGAGGCGGTTCCGGTGTGAAATTAGCTTACCGGCCTTTTGAAATTCTAGCTCACCGAACAATTAAGGAGCTCGAGTCCTCTTCTCCTACCTCTGTGTTGATTGCTTGCTTGGATTGATTAGACTGAAATAGAAAGAAGCTTTGGGAAGGTGGTCAATGCCAGCGACAGAGACGAAGAGCTCACTCTGTTTCTTGAGATGCGGCGGCGCGACAAAGACAAAGAGAAAACTGGAACTTTCTGCTACTTCCAAGCAAGAACCGCGTCGAGCTCGATGCTGCTCCTTCGCTTGCTACGACGGCGTTTTGGGTTGTTAAAAGCTTCAGTCTTTTGGTGTTGATTTTGATGATGGTTTTGTGCGCAGTGAGTGAATGTGTATTGGGTTTTAGTTTTGGAAGAGTGGTTTGTGTTTTGGTGAATGTGTTATGGTGTTTTTGAATTAGTAGTGTATTTTGTGATTGGTTTGTTCAGCTCAAGTTCTTTGGCTTAGTTGAACATGAAGAACATAGGAGCATTTGATTTTTGGTATTTTCTGGAGATTGTCGGTTGCTGGTTGCAGGCAGAGAGAGAGGAACGAGAAAGGGGCAGATGATGGTGAGGTGGGCGATGGAAGCGAAGAAAAGGGAGAGGTGGGTGGCTGTAGGAAGAGAGAGAGAGAGAGAGAGAGAGAGTGAGAGTGAGTGAAAATACCAAAATACCCTTTAAAAAAATGAAAAATGACATAAGATTAACGGGGTTATTAACGGCATGTACCAAAAGTGGGTCAGGATTTATAGTCCAGGTACCAAAGTGTAGTTAGTGTAAAGTGAGGCACGTTAATTCACAGTGACCTTTAGTTCAGGTACTGTTCGAAAAATTCTCCCTATATAATAATATCCCAAAAACTATTTAACATTGAAACTTAAACAATATATCATTTATTTTATGGCGCCTTTGCTGTTATTCCCATACGAGTTGCTTTAAATGCCAAGTCTTCTCATGATGAAGAAGTTTCTCCAGCATGATTTCCTCATATGCTTGAGGCTCTCTTTGACTTCCTTTCCAATTTTGTAGCACATTCTTTGTCTAAACACTTCTGTCTTTGACTCCTTGGTTATCTGCAACTTATTGTATATAGTTTAGGATATACATGCTCCACAATCAAACTAGAAAATGATAAAGAAATGTATGTGAAGGTATGCATTTAGTTAAAGTACTGATGTTCAGTAAGGTAGGTAAAATGAAATCTTACAGGAAACATTGCTGCAAGCATTTTTCATGTAGTAACAAATACACACTGCGTTCTCTTCTTCTATTACAGTAGCCTTCCTCTTTGCCATTGCGATTTACCTATGTATATGATATGTGAATATATAAGTATTGTTAAAAACTAAGATTATTGACCTTTAATAGAATATCTTTATGAATACATACTGACCTTCAGTAGCTTACACATGAATTTCATATGTTATGTATTTACACTATAAAGAAATCATATAATGTAGCCCACCTTCTCAAAGCAATGACAGACATAGATGCTAGAAATCAATAGCTTTAATGAAATTCTAAAGCTATTGAAACAAATCTCAATAGGCTACTAACCCTCAATAGGGTACTGACCAAAGGAACTTTGGTGTTGACCAAAGGAACTAGGATATATATTAAGTGCACATATGCTGTGTAAAAATTTGAACTCTTCCATTTCTCCTAGGAAAAGAAAGGTACTGACCCTTAATACTACATTGCACATATATTGCACTTTTAATGCTACTGACCCTCAACATATGTGGGTTTTACTCAAGCCAAACAGGTAGCCTGTCTGAACCAAGATATTAAGTGCACATATGTTACTGTAAAAATTTGAACTCTTCCATTTTATCAAGGAAAAGAAGGATACTGACTCTCAATACCTCATTGCACACATTGCACATTTTAATGCTACTGACCCTTAAAACTCAGGTTTTACTCACTCCAAACAGACTATTGCTACTCAATCCTCACTAGCTTTAACTACAATAGAAATTTTAATGCTACTGACCCTCAATACTTAGGTTTTCCTCGAGCCAAAACTCAGGTTTTGCTTACTGCAATTAAAATTTTAATGCTACTGACCTTCAAAACTATTCAATTAAGCCAAACAAGCTACTGGTGCTCAATCCTCGCTAGCTTTAACTGCAATTGAAATTTTAATGCTACTGACCTTCAAAACTACTCAATCAAAACAAACAAGCTACTGGTACTCAATCCTCACTAGCTTTAACTGCAATTGAAATTTTAATGCTACTGACTTTCAAAACTATTCAATCAAGCCAAACAAACTATTGGTACTCAATCCTCACTAGCTTTAACTCTAATTGAAACTTCAATGCTACTGACCCTCAAAACAAGCTACTGGTACTCAGTTATGTAACGTCCCGAACCTAAATTTACCAATTTACTAATCATTTGGACGGTAAACGACCTTTACTTTCACTTTTTACTTTGTTTCGATACTTTTAGTGGCCCAAAAAGTTGACTTTTGTTCGGGTCAAAATTTGAAAAAAAAAATTCCTTCATGGAAGTTGTAGAGGACATTAAAACGAGCGCGTGCATATGTGGTACGTAAAAATCGGAGTTCGTATGCGAAAGTTATGAGTGAAAAATGAAGTTACTGTTCATGATAAATTAGTATATATTGGAATTTTACTGTGGTAGGTTTCCAAATCCGGAAACCCACCCTTTCTCTCTCCTTTCCCACGAGCTCTCTCTCTTTCCCTTTCGACCTCCATCTTCTTCCTTTCGATTTGCCACCGTCCGGCCACCTGACGGCGTGCCACTGATCAGTCTAGGACCGCCACCTGTCGCTGCACACGCTGGTGGTAGTGGGTCACGAAGATTTGGCCGGAGAAGTGAGAATCGACGACCTGAAGTTTACTGTAGCAGTTGGAGGTTTTCCGGCGATTCTTCCAATTTCGGCCATCTTCGGCCACCAAACCAAGTCCAATAGGAGCGCCTCAAGCCATTTGACATTTCCCCTCAAGCTTCAAGCATCAATTTGCATTGTAGAGGAAGAATCAAGCAAAGACCCCTCAAAATTTTCACTAGCCGATTTCGAGCACTTCAAGGTAAAATTGGAACTTGTTGTAGTTGGGAAAAATGTTGGGTTTGTTGAGTAGGTGGTGTTGCCAAAATTTGGTGGCCATCGGAGGTGAGGCCCACGCGCTGCCACTGTAGATGGCGCGTGGAGGCGCGTAGGGCAGGTTTTTAATTCCTGTTTTACCCCATTTAAATCCTATAATTGTTGTAGAACTTGTAGATGTGAATTTGGTTGAAAATTGGAGAAGTTTTGTGTTGATTATCAATTTCCGGAATTTAGAATTCAATTATCGACTTACGAGAATCCGACCGTCGGATATCTCTCGGTTCTGCCTTGGAACCTTTAAATTAACGAATTAGCATGCATTAGTGGTAAAATGTGGGTTGAATCCGAGAAGAAGTGGAGAGATGATTCATGAGGATTTGATTTTAGGAATCGTATTTAATTGTTGAATAGTTATTCACGGAATACAATTGTGTATAGGGAGACGTACCGAGCTATTGCTCGACAAAGGAACTCGTATGCGTGATCGCCTTAATAGTACTGTGAGTGGAATTTTATTTTCAAAGAATGATGCATGCAATTATTTTTCCGAAATAATAATTTATTTATCAAGCATAATATTTTGCTCTGGATTATAATTTTGGCATTGTTTTTCCATATGAATTTTGGTTACGAATTTATTGTGCTCGGATTTGGAGTTATGATTTATTTTCGGGAATATGATTTAATTTTCGGAGATTAATTATGATTTATTTCAATTATGTTTCGGAAATGGATTTTGAGCCTTCAATAGTTTACCTCCGATATATGATTTTAATTGAAATCATGATTTGTGTGATTCTCGACGAATTATTTTCCGAGGTGACTTCCGGAATTTAGTAATATATCTTATTCGTCGATTTTGAGATTTCTGCCATATTATCGGACTTGAGGTTTTTGGAAGGATTGTTATATTTATTATTTCTCGCCTATTTGTTTATGTTTTCGAGAATGTTTGGCGTGTGGGACCACGTCATTGGAATATATTTGTTTTCTCGTGAGATATTGGGGAAGCCTTATGGATTTATGGATTTACTGGATTTGAATGTTTTCTTCACCATACCGGGGTCGTTCTATTAGTTCTCCTCCTCACATACTTTGTGTGTGTGTGTAGCAGTTGAGGTGATTGGTTCTCCTCCTCACGTGAGTGTCAGTCGAGGTTGTTAGTTCTCCTCCTCACATACTTTGTGTGTGTGAGTGGCAGTCGAGGTTATTAGTTCTCCTCCTCACACAATCTATGTGTGAGTGGCAGTCGAGGGTAGAGCCTAAGGGGCTCCTTTACCCGTATGGTGATATTTATTCCCCATATCCTATTTTTACTTGATTAGCCTAGTCCGATTTCTCTTAACCAGCGGGGCTGGTATGTTTTCACGAGATTTTGAGTTTAAAGAAATATGTTTTACAAATGTTGCATGCATCGAGGTTTTATAAATTTAAATAAGTGGGAAAGTATTCAAGTTTGCTTCATTTAAATTATCTTGATTATTTATTTTTGTCCACTCACACTAACGTGTTTTTCAATACTTTTCCTCTGGGCCCTTCGGTTTCAAATGCCCAATTTGCAGGCTAGATTAGTTGAGGTCGGGCGTACATGGAGTTGAGGCATAGTTGTCATTGCTTCCGCATTGTAGGATTTATCGATCCTTTACCCTCTTTACTTTTTATTCTATTACACCTTCTGTTTTAGAATTGCTCTGATAACCGTGGAATTAATGTTGTTAAGTTGAAATTTGTGTAATCCGATAAAATTGGAAGATGATGTGATTTGGAGAGCAGGGTGGCTCCAGGAGAATAAGGATGGATGGTTTAGAAGTGTAAATGTCTTTCTACAGGTTTTGGGTAGTCCATTTTTAGGGGAAGTTTCGCCAAATTTTTGGTAGAATTTCTTCTAAGGTGAGCCCCGCAGGGCCACTTCGGATTTCAGGGTGAAATCTGGGGCGGGTCCTGTCAAATTCTCACTAGGTTTAACTTCAGTTGTAATTTTAATGCTACTGACCTTCAAAGTTATTCAATCAAGCCAAAACTTACGTTTTACTCAAACCAAACAGGCTATTGCTACTCACTCTTCACTATGCTTAATTGCAGTTGAAATTCTTCACCATTTGTAAATAGTTTCATGCATCTTCTCATCCTAACCCTAACTGTATTGTATCAGAAAGTTAATTAGATCTCAAATCTAGTAACCTAGCCGCATAAATTCGTTATTCTTTTTCTTTGGATTTCTCAGTAACCAAACCAACCACACAATCAATTAGTAATCAGAGACTATATCTATTGACCCTCAATAACTAGAAATTTCTTTGGCTACTGACCTTCAAGGCCTAGCGCTGGTGGAGCCTCGATGTGTTGCTTCGCCGCTGGATCCTCGATCTGTTGGTTCGCAGCCGAATCCTCGATTAATTGCTTCGCCACTGGAGCCTCGATTCGTTGCTTCGCCGCCAGATCCTTGCTTTGTTGCTTCGCTGCTGAAATGGAGGTTTAGATTTTGGGGAGAAATTGATTTGTGAGAGAGAGAGAGAGAGAGCTGATGTATCGTGAAAAATGAGTGGCAATTTTCGTAATTCCATAGAAATTTAGCTATCCTTTATGTATTTAATGCAAATGAACCATTACTGTAGTTAGTTGTAAATGACCACAAGGACAACGTGTCTCTGGTCCCTCCGCATGGGAAGGAAATGTGGCAAATTGTAGTTAATGGTAATTACCTCAAAATTTTAAAGTAATCTCATTTGTGGAGCCTCAAGCTGATATTGATAATGTTTAGTATTGCATAATATAAGTCAACATATAAAAGCTAGAGAACAAAACTGTCTTTGGTCTTTTTATTTCGTTAGCAACTTGATGCCTACAAGTTGATCTCAACTTTCTAGTTTACCAGGTTTTTTTTTTTTTTTTTTTTAACTTGTAAGTTCGTTCTGATAAACAAGCTTAATAGACTTAAAGATCGGTGTTGCCTTTGTTTGCTTGGTTTAAGGGACATGATCCAAGTCGTGGAGTTGATGTAATATGTTGTTTTTAGCTCTACCAGTGAAAGTGTCTCTTTATCTTTAAAAAAAAAAAAAAAAACCATAGTATATGTTTTATTTTCCTCAACACAAAAAAAAAAAAAAAAACATGGCATTGTACGTAATATCACCTAATTCTCTCTTTTTTTTTCTTTTTTTTTTTGTGTGTTGAGGAAAATAAAACAGATATTATGATTTGGTCCAGAAGTTATTACAATGCTATCTAGCTTTTGAGAACAAACACCAACTATAAATAAGGGCATCTCCAACCCTAGATCCAAAAGCCAAATGGGTATGGGCTAAGAAAAATTGGATTTCGAACCCTATTGAAATCAGTCTCAAGATGAGATTGGGCTCAAAACCCGTTCAAAATGAGACTGAATCCAAGACCCAGTCTCAAATTGAGTCTGGGCCAGTGTCAGACCTAGTCCGTGTGGCTGGAAAAAGAAAATGACCGAAGTGACACACCAAGAGGAGATTGGCCTATCCAATCTCGCTAGATGACACAAAAATGGTCTGAATGGAGTGACAAACATGTGACGCACTAAGGTTTCATCTGAGTGGAGTGCACCTGTTTTAAGAATAATAAATTAAAGACTATATTGTTTAAATAAATTATTCATGTTATATGAGTTCATATTGTAATGATTGTAAAAAAATAACTAAAATAAATATAGGACTGTTTAAGGAAAACCAAAATTGGGAGATACTTGAGTCGTACTTTCATTGATAATAGGGCCCTTTTTATATAGAGGATTATAAAACATAGAATCAGAGTTGTACAAGGAAAAATAATCGTACAATTAATCGGATATCTCTGAATATCTCCGAGAATATCTCTAATTCAAAACTCTATTACAACTAGGTCAAGTAACCTAGAGTTTGGGCCAGACACATATTCTGGATCTACTTGAACACTCCCCCTTGCATGTGTCACCCAAACGTGGTGCACCTCTCGTTGCTTCATTAAAAACTTTGCTGAGTAACAAAAACCCTGTGGGACAAAAATAACCTCGATCGAAGGGGAAAAAGAGCACAACACACCATTCACATTTCGAGACCATACATGTAGACATCTCCCCCTGATGTCTGCATCTCCCCCTGATGACTACGGTCATGGGAGGTCGGATAACTTCTGCAAACGATGCTACCAACATGTCTCTCGAAAGTGGAATTTAGGCAATGACTTAGTGACCAAGTCTGCGACACTGTCCTCAGATTGAACCTAGTTCACTTTAATCTTGAGGAGAGTCTGTTGTTGCTGATTATCCTTGGTGTTGTCGCTTTTGATGTAGCCTTGTGTCAAGCAACATTATCCTAAATGCATGTAGGGTCATCTGTGGTAGATTTCAAATCACAATTGTTCGAACATGCGTAATTATGGATCCAATTCATATACATTCACAAACCACTTCGTGAAGAGCAATAATCTCTGCATTGTTCCAAGATATAGCGACTAGGGTCTGTTCTGTAGACCTCCAAGATATCGCGGTCTTACCCATGGTGAACACTTAACCAGTTTGGGAATGACCTTTGTGTGGGTCAGAGAGATACCCAGCATCAGCAAAACCTTCCAAAATACATGTTGTTTTGGGATGGGGATAGACGACGCAGGCCAGTGCTGGCAGCGTTCCTGGTGTGTGATAGGTCCAAATCCATCGTCTCTCTATAGGGATAGAATAAGCCCATATCAGTCTTACATCTTAAGTACCGAAAGATAACTTTTACATCAATCCAATGGCGTCGCGTTGGCGCAAAGCTATATCTAGCTAACAAGTTCACAGCATATGAGATGTCCGGTCTTGTGTATTGAGATAAGTACAATAATGCGCCTATTATACTTAAGGCACTTCTGTCTCTAGCACATCTTCGTCATCATCCTTTGGACAAAGAGGATCCTTTTCAGGATCAAGACTACGGACGATCATGGGGGTGCTTGAAGGCTTTGACCCTGTCAAAACGCCTAAGCATCTATCGACACGATGCTTAAGTTCCAAACCGAGATATAATCGTGTACTCCCAAGATCCTTCATCTCAAACTCGGATTTCAAGTGTTCAGCGGTTTCCCTTAACTCTTTAAGGGCTTCCAATGAAGATCATGTCCAACATGAACCGCGATAGAATCTGAAACTTGTTATGGAAATGCGTGGGCATATCCCTTCCCAATCAAGTAGTCACTTTAGTGAGCGTTTCAACCTTATGTAAACGCGCTCCATGGTCTAGAGCCACTTGACTTAGGTAAATGAAGTTCACCATGAACTTTCATGTACATTCCGTATCTAGATCCCCATAGAGATACGTAGTGACCACATTTGTAAGTTGCATGTTCATTTATTCGGAAACTACCAAACTGACAGGGTAGTGGAGTGCAATGACATCGATTACGAGAGAATATGTCTCATCGTAGTCGATTCAAGGGCGTTTTGTGAGAAGCCTTGCGCCATGAGGCGAGATTACTATCTCTTTTTCTCATCACACTTTCTAACGAAGACCCATTAGTCAACATGTTTTATGTTAGGAGGTGTTGGCATCATTGGCTCGAAAACCTTCCTCTTCGTTAGAGAATCCAACTTAACCTGGGTCGCATCTTTCCATTTAGGCCAATTTTCTCTACATTGGCATTCATTCATCAACAGAGTGTGGTTCGATATCATCGGACTCAATAAACTCATACCCTACGAAATGTGTTGAGTCATAAATTACTTATGCAATTGTGCCCCATAACTTAGAAATTGATTTGTCTTGCAGGCTATTTTACTCTTTTTAATCCATTTCCTTTTATTTGTAGGAATCCATGCTTTAATAATAAAATGACTATTTGAGGCTCGAAATGCGGAGATTTGAAGCAAGGAAAAGAAGACACGGAGATTGGAAGAAAATTACAAATCGGCATTTCCGGCGACTTTTCCGGTGAACTTTTCCTCGAGCCGCCACTCATGGAGGATCATTTCTCCAGCAATGGAGGAGCATAGTTGTGTGAATCTCTCACTTGAAATTCAGATATTTTCCCTACACATTGTGCTTTTGTCTCTTGCACACTTTGGAGCTTTGTGGGGAGACAAGGTGGTAGACAACTTTTGCACACTTTGACACCAAGGGGAACATGGATGGCTGAAAAGAGGAGTCCACTCACTCAACTCCATCCAGCTGCAATCTCTCTCTTGGACTCACGGAAGGAAGGCTGGAAGGGATCTGCATTCTCTCTCTCTCATCTCTCAAGCAAGGCCACCATTTTTTCCAGCAGAAAAACCTCCATTTTTCCACCACTACACTCATCTTCTCAACACTTTCATAACCCTCCATCACCACAAATCATCACTAGCTGCTCTTACTTTCACCATTCCCACATCATCAAGAGCTTGGAGCAAGGAGAAGGAGACATCCACACCTCATGAGCTTGGAGACCCATCTCCACCACCACTTTTGGCATCATCAATAATCACTCTTTACTCCTTAACTCTTTATTCTTGATGTATCTTAGAATGTTGAAGTTTGTTTATCTAGTTATGAGTGAGTAGTGAATTTGTTAGGGCTAGGGTTGAAAGCCCTAGCCAATCTTGTATGATATTGATGTGAATCCTATGTTTTATGCAATTTTTCATTACCACCTTCACATGCTAATTCAAGAAGTGAATGCTTATATTGGAATTTGACTAGTTCAAGTATAATGCATTTGTCATCTCATGATTAGTGTTTTGAGATTAGTCACCTCTAGACATTAAGAGCATGAAAGCACACCATGTGTGCATATGAAGGTTGTGAGTTAAAATCACCTAGATCTAGGATTGGTTTGCTTGCATGATTATCTAAACTCAAAGCTTTATGCATCTAGGAACAATGAATTGAGACTTATCCGGTAATAGGAATTGTTCTTAGGTAGTTAATTCTAGACTTATCCGGTTAGAATTGATAACATTAAAGGAGTTTAAGCCTTTGTAATCTTATCCGGATGCAAAGAGGGTAATTGGGTATTTGGGATTGCATCACTTGTAGTTTAAGCATCAATGCATACAAGGGAGGCTTTGGTGGACAATCTAAGCTCTAACTCTCATCCATTTGACAACAACTTGTTTAATTAGCTTAGTTTACTTTTCTTGCTCTTGTTGTTTGAATTTGAATCGAAACCATTCCCAACATCAAATCAAATCTCTACACACCATCTTGCACATACTCACCATGAACTTGTACTTACTTGTGAGCCTTTGTTTGTGATTGTACATTTGCCATATTCTTCTAGTTTTCCTTTAGGTTTTTCCCTAGCTAGGAAAGGATTTACCAATCCTCGTGGGTTCGACATCCTTACTTAATCCTCTATTCTATAACTTGTACCTCTTGCACTTGAGGGTAGCTATTTGGCTTAACAAGTTTTTGGCGCCGTTGCCGGGGATTGGAGTGAAATCCGATTCCTAGCTCGGTTTGCCTTCGGGGAAGCTAGAAACTTTACTTTTTCTTTGAATTTTTGTTGTTGTTGAAATTTCCCAGAAAACGATCGATCTCAGCTTTGAAACGATCGATCTTTTCAAGTGTCAGAGAGGAAAAATACCAAAAACGATCGATCGTTTGGAAAAAACGATCGATCTCGACTGGACGTTCCAATTTTTTTTAAGAAACGATCGATCTCAGGGTATAAACGATCGATCGTTTCCCCTGTTTCAGCAATTTTTTTTTGTTTTCTTTTGTGTTGCAACTTGTGTACTTACCTTTGCTTTGAATTCTTATAGGTGTGCATGAATCTTATTGCTCAATCAAGTGAAGAGCATCCATCTCCTCCAAGCACACCAAGTGACGATCAAGACTATATCATTCAAGAGAATAGTGGTGAAGAAGAACCTTACCCCATCGGTCCACCCACTCTATTTCAATACATTGATCAAAGAGCACAAGAGTTGTTAAGGCAACTAAGGGAGGAGTGTCTTGAACCAAAAATGGGTGATGAACCAAGGCCATTGAAGGACTACACCGTTCCTACTTTCACAAATCATCCAAGTTGCATTGTCTTGCCACCATGTGCTCATGCCTTTTCTATTATGCCAAGTACCTTGCAACTTCTACCGGCTTTTGATGGTGGCTTCACCGGTGATCCATTTAGGCACATCAAGCTATTCAATGAAGTTTGCTCAACGGTCCAACTCAATGGTATTGATGAAGACAACCTTAGGCTAAGGCTTTTTCCTTTCTCATTGAAGGATAAGGCCAAAGATTGGTTGTACAAGATTCCGGCGGCAAGTTGATATTCATGGGATAACATGAAAGCCGCATTCCTCAAGAAGTACTTTCCACCATCAAAGAGCAATGCATTAAGGAACTTACTCATGACTTTCCAAGAGTTTCCATCTGAATTGTTTCACGAGTCTTGGGAGAGATTCAAAGACATGGAGCAAAATTGCCCTAATCATGGTGTCAAGAAATGGTTGTTATTGAGCACTTTCTACAATGGGTCAAGCCAAGATACCAAGAGAAGAATTGACAATGCTTGTCAAGGGAGCTTCATGGAGAAGAATGAGATCGAAGCGGAAAGTGTTCTTGACTCATTAGCCGAGTCATCCCAACTCTATGATAATCAAAGTGATAGAAGACCGGTGAAAGAAGCCAATGTCATTTTGAAGGATCAACACAGAAGAGGAGGTATGTATGAGATGGATTCACCAAATACTCAAATGCAGATTGAGTTGAAGAGGATTGAGGCCAACATGAATAAGAAGCTAGACTTGATTCTTAATACTCAAGGAAACCGGGAGCAACTCCAACCTATGTCGAGCAAGATGGTTGAGCAAGTGTGCTTAATTTGTGAGAGTGATCAACATGAGACAATGCTTTGTCCAAGAGGAGGTGCACTTCAAGTTGATATGGAGCAATGCAACCAAGTTGGTTTCCAACCAAGGCCAAGAAATGATCCATATAGTAACACCTACAATCCCGGATGGAGAAACCACCCCAACTTTGGGTGGGGAGGCAACCAAAACCGAGATCAAGGGTTTGGCAATCGTGAGCAAGGCCAAGGTTTTCAAAGGTCTAGTGGTGGATATCAAGGTGCAAGCTCCTCCAACTACAACAATCAAGGAGCCAACAATCAATTCCAAAGGGCACCTTATCAACCTCCACCTCAACCACAACCTATAGTACCACCTCAAGAGTCATTGAAGAAGCCTAGTGTTGAAGACATGTTGATGAATTTCTTTGTGGAGAACAAGGGTACTCAAGCAAAACAAGATGAGAAGATTAATGTCCTTCACCAAAGCATGAGCAAGCTTGAGATACAAATGGGACAACTAGCCCAAGAGTTAAGCCAAAGGAAGCAAGGTGTGTTTCCAAGCCAAGTGGAGAACAACCCAAGGCATGAAGCCAAAGCCATTACTACTTTAAGAAGTGGGAGGCAAGTTGAGAACAATGTGTACATGCCTAAAAATGAGGAAGTTGTAACTCCAAGGGAGCCACCTGGTTTTGAAAAGAGAGAAAAGGGCAAGGCAAGAGAATTGTCACATGGAGAAGTCATCTTGGGGTTTAATGATGGTGAAGAAGAAGCTTTGAATGACAAGATGAATGCCTTTGACAAGCCTTTGGGTTTGAGAGTAGCCTTAGAAGAAGAAGTGCAAGAGGAAGCCTTGAAGAACGAATTTAATGTCAAGGTCGGAACTCATGACAAAGAAGGCTCTACATCTACTCCAACAGAAAGGCCATTCAAAAGAGGTATCACATTCAATCCTCCTATGAAGATAGTTCAAGAGAAAGAAATTTCCCTTCCTTATCCTCAATTTCAAAGGAAAGAGGTATTGAAGCAAAAGAATGAGAAGGTGAAGAAAGAGTTCCTTGATTTATTTAGGAAGGTGGAGATTAACATCCCTCTTTTGGATGCAATCAAAACCATTCCTACATATGCCAAGTTTCTCAAGGAGCTATGTACCCACAAGAGGAAGTTTGAGAAGGATGAGAAAGTGTGTCTAAGTGAAGAAGTTAGTGCGGTTTTGCAAAGGAAGCTTCCACCAAAGTTGAAAGATCCGGGTTCATTCACCGTTCCATGCAAGATAGGTAAAACTTTCTTTGATAAAGCTTTGATGGATTTGGGTGCTAGTATCAACTTAATGCCTTATAGTATCTATGAGTCTCTTGGAATTGGTGAAATCCGGCCCATTGCTATCTCTTTGCAAATGGCGGATAGGAGTGTTGTTTACCCAAGAGGGGTTGTGGAAAATGTTCTTGTGAAGGTACAAGACTTGATCCTACCGGCCGATTTCATCATTCTAGACATGGAAGAGGCTCCTCTCCATGAGAAGGAGTTGCCTATCATCCTTGGGAGAGCATTTATGGCAACCGCCGGTACTAAGATTGATGTCAAGGAGGGGTTGATGACCATGACCGTTCATGATACTACCATTGCTTTTAGAATCTTTGATGCAATGAGTAAGCCATCAAATGCCTATGATTGTTTCCGGATTGACGTTTTGGATGGTATTGACAAGATGGTGGAGAAAACTTTCATTGAAAATGCATCTCAAGATCCATTGGAGACATGTTTGCATCATAATGGCATAGAGTTCATTGAGGAGGCAACCAGAGAAGCCGAGCTTACACTTGAAGCCTTAAGGCCTTGCACTCCACATTTGCAACCAAAGGTTGAGGTACCTCTTGCTAACTCTACTCCTTTACTTCCATCAATTAAATATCCTCCTACTCTTGACATGAAACCACTTCCTTCTCATTTAAAGTATGCTTTTATTGGTGAAAACCACAAGTTGCCCGTAATTATCTCTTCATGTTTGAGTGCTTTGCAAGAACAAAAGCTACTTAGAATGTTGGATGAACACAAGGAGGCCATTGGTTGGACTATTGCTGATATCAAAGGCATAAGTCCAAGTATGTGCATGCATAAGATCCTCCTTGAAGATGATATGAAGCCTAGGAGGGATCCACAAAGGAGGCTCAATCCTCCAATGCAAGAAGTAGTGAGGAAGGAAGTAATGAAGCTACTTGATGTTGGTGTCATCTACCCCATTTCCGATTCAAAGTGGGTGTCACCGGTTCAAGTGGTTCCTAAGAAGAGTGGCATAACGGTTGTGGCCAATGATAAAGGAGAGCTTGTCCCTCAAAGAGTGGCAAATGGGTGGAGAGTGTGCATAGACTACCGAAAGCTCAATAATGCCACAAGAAAGGATCACTTTCCATTGCCATTCATTGATCAAATGCTAGAAAGACTTGCCGGCCATGAGTATTATTGCTTTCTTGATGGGTATAGTGGCTACAATCAAATCCCCATTGCTCCAGAAGACCAAGACAAGACTACCTTCACTTGTCCATATGGTACCTTTGCCTATAGAAGAATGCCATTCGGTTTGTGCAATGCACCGGCAACTTTTCAAAGGTGCATGATTTCCATTTTTAGTGATATGGTGGAGAGATTCATTGAAGTGTTCATGGATGACTTTAGTGTCTTTGGGGATTCATTTGATCAATGCCTACACCATTTGGCACTTGTGCTTCAAAGATGTGAAGATTGCAACTTAGTCTTGAATTGGGAGAAGTGCCACTTCATGGTGAATGAGGGGATTGTTCTTGGGCATGTGGTGAGTGCAAGAGGAATGGAAGTTGACAAGGCCAAGGTGGAGCTCATTTCTAAGTTACCACCTCCACACAATGTCAAAGCAATTAGAAGTTTTCTTGGACATGCCGGTTTCTATAGAAGGTACATGAAGGATTTCTCCAAGATCTCTAAGCCTCTTTGTGATTTGCTAGCCAAAGAAGCTCTTTTTGTGTTTGATGAACATTGTTTGAAAGCATTTGAGACAATCAAGGTGATGCTCACTCAAGCTCCTATCATGATTGCACCGGATTGGTCTCTTCCTTTTGAGTTAATGTGTGATGCTTCGGATTATGCTATGGGAGCGGTTTTGGCTCAAAAGAAGGAAAAGGTACTTCATGCTATCTACTATGCTAGTCGTACCTTGAATGATGCACAAATTAATTACACCACAACGGAGAAAGAACTTCTTGCAATTATCTTTGCTCTTGAGAAGTTTAGAAGCTATTTGCTTGGTACCAAAGTTGTTGTGCACACGGATCATAGTGCCTTGAAGTATCTTTTGTCAAAAAAAGAGGCTAAGCCAAGATTGATAAGATGGATTTTGTTGTTGCAAGAGTTTGATATTGAGATCAAAGACAAACCGGGAAAAGAAAACCAAGTGGCGGATCATTTGTCAAGATTGGTTGAAGGAGGTGATGACTCCTCCATTCCTTTGAAGGACACTTTTCCGGATGAGCAATTGTTCAACATCAATGTCAAGAAGCTCCCATGGTTTGCTAATTTGGTGAACTACCATGCAAGTGAAGGGAAGTACATTCCAAGTGAGCTTGATTATCAAGGAAGGAAGCGATTCCTCAAGGAAGCACGCCATTATTTGTGGGATGACCCATATTTGTTCAAGTTTGGCAAGGATCAAATGTTGAGAAGATGCATAGCTCAAGAGGAGGTTCCTAGTATCCTTTCCCACTGCCATACACTTGCTTGTGGAGGTCATTTTGGAGGGAAGAAAACGGCATTCAAGGTACTAAGTTGCGGTTTTTATTGGCCTACTCTTTTCAAAGATGCACATGCCTATGTTAGTGCTTGTGATAGATGCCAAAGAAGTGGTAACATTGCTTCAAGGAATCAAATGCCCCTCACCAACATCATGGAAGTAGAAATTTTTGATTGTTGGGGTATTGACTTCATGGGACCATTCCCAAGCTCTTATGGCAACCAATTCATCCTTGTTGGAGTTGACTATGTTTCTAAGTGGGTAGAAGCAATTGCAAGTGCCAAGAATGATCACAATGTTGTGCTCAAGTTCCTCAAAGAGAACATTTTTCAAAGGTATGGCACTCCAAGAGCCATCATAAGTGACGGAGGATCCCACTTTCTCAACAAGCATTTTGAAGCTCTATGCAAGAAGTATGACATCAAGCACAAGGTTGGCACTCCCTACCATCCCCAAACAAGTGGTCAAGTTGAAATCTCAAACCGAGAAATCAAGAGCATTCTAGAGAAGATTGTGGGGATCACAAGGAAAGATTGGAGCACCAAACTTGGAGATGCTCTTTGGGCATATCGGACCGCCTACAAGACTCCACTTGGCATGTCACCTTATCGGTTAGTTTATGGAAAAGCATGTCATTTGCCTGTGGAATTGGAGCATAAAGCATATTGGGCTATCAAGAAGTTCAATTTTGATCTTGCTAAGGCGGGAGAGAAGAGGAAACTTGATCTATGTGAGCTTGACGAAATTAGAATGGAGGCATATGAGAATGCCAAGCTATACAAGGAGAGAACCAAGGCCTATCATGACAAGAAGTTGATCAAGAAGACATTTGAGGAAGGACAACTTGTTCTTCTCTATAACTCAAGGCTCAAACTCTTTCCCGGAAAACTTAGATCAAGGTGGTATGGCCCTTTTGAAGTTGTGAAAGTCTTTCCCCATGGTGCCATTGAGATCAAGAACCCAAGTAATGAGAGCACATTCAAGGTTAATGGCCACCGATTGAAGCCTTACTTGCTTGGTAGCTTGGGAGTTGAAGAGGAGGTCATGTACTTCATGGATGCTCCTCTTGTTCCTCTTCATTGATTTGGAGAGTCAACGGACCGGCAAGATGTCCTTAAAGCAAAGCCCTACTTGGAGGTAGCCATGCTCTTGATGCAAGACGAAGGAGAAAGAAAACTCTTGGAATAACACCAAAGATGACAAGCTTGGTGGCAAGACTTCGGTATTGTTTGCTTGGTGATTGGAGGTGTTTATAATGGAAACCGTGGTCTTCAAGGGGGAGTTTCTCATAATCCTTTACTTACATCTTTCATTTTCATGTTTACTTAGTTGTTTGTAGTGTTAAAAGTTTAAGTTTGGTGAGTGGTTTTGAAAAAAACAGAGCAAACGATCGATCTTCACTTCCAAACGATCGATCGTTTAAGAGTCACAGAGAGTTTTGAAATCAGGAACGATCGATCTTCACTTCCAAACGATCGATCTCAAGCCATTCCAAAAAAAAAAAAAAAAAAAAAAAAAAATTGAATAAACGATCGATCTCACCATTTGGTGCGATCGATCGCTGAAAGAGGCAGAGAGTTCACAATTTCAAAACGATCGATCGTCCAATTGGAACGATCGATCTCAAGCCACTTAAAAAAAAAAAAAAAAAAAAAAAAAAAAATTTCGGGCCAGATTTTAACGTTTTTTTTCTTCTCTTCTCTTCTCTTCTTTTCTCTTTCTCCCTGCTTTCTTTCTTATTTCTTTCTACCCAGTTCGACCCTCTCTCTACGGTGTACTATTCATCATCTTCCTCCTCCATTCTCCTTCATCTTTCACTCAACTTCAAGCCAAAAACTTGGGATTTTCGGGTTTCTCTCTAGATTTCTAGGTGTTCTTGAGTCTTTGGTGAAGCTTTTGAGCTTTCTCCAAGAGGTAAAGCTCTATCTCTTAACTTTGAACTTCTTGTGTGTTGAAGGTGTACATTCCGATTTTGTTCATATTGTAGGTTAATTCTAGGTTGTTAGAGTTATGGATTGATGGAATTTGGTGTTCTTTTGTTGAAACTTGATGATTTAGATGTTGGGCACCATAGCTAAATTTCCAGATTTTCTAGAATCCTAGATTTCCATATTTTCTTTTGCTTTGATTGTTTTTCCAGATTTTCTTTTGCTTTGTTTGTTGTTGTTTTTGCTTTTAGTTTCTTGTTTCTTGATTGTTTAGTTATGGATTGATGGAATTTGGTGTTCTTTTGTTGAAACTTGATGATTTAGATGTTGGGCACCATAGCTAAATTTCCAGATTTTCTAGAATCCTAGATTTCCATATTGTCTTTTGCTTTGATTGTTTTTCCAGATTTTCTTTTGCTTTGATTGTTGTTGTTTTTGCTTGTAGTTTCTTGTTTCTTGATTGTTTAGTTATGGGTTAATGGAATCTAGTCAATGAGCTTCAAGAATTTTGATATTGTGATGATTGCCATGATTCTTTAAATCCTAACTTTACTATTGTTTCCTTGCCATTTGTTTATGTGATTGTTGGATTCTTACCTCAATTTGCTTTAATTTCATGATGAATTTGATGGTGGTGGTTAGGAATTTGGTAACCCATAGTGAATTTTGTGTTAGCAATAGTCATAGCTACTTGAGTTGTTCTCTTGTTCAAAGGTTGCTTTCTAAAAATGTTTGTGTGTAATTGTTCTTGTTTTTAGGCATCATACTCATCATCGCTCATCTAGCCAAGATGTCAAGACGTCAAACCGAAGCGAGCAAGAGGCCTAGGGAAGAATCCTCCTCCGGCCCCGTGAGGAAGATTCATTCTGAACGGAATGTTGACTTGGTTAGAGCCACCTCCTATCCTCCTCTTGTTACTCTTAGGGCTTATATTTCATCTAGAGGGTTGACCAACTTAGCTTCCAAAAATGATGCATTTGATGAAAGTTGTATTAGAGACTTCTATAGGGGTTTTCCTCCGGCTAAGCCTACTATTAAGGAAGTTGTGGTTAAGATTCGAAAGAAGCAAATCACACTCAGTCCGGCATTCATTCAAGATTTTCTTGATTTGCCACATATTTCGGAGGTTGAAATAAAAAAATTTGAGGACAAATACAATGAGTTAACACTACCTTATCTTGCGGAGCATGTGCTAGAGAGTAAAGATGCATATAAGAGTAGAGTTGGCCAAAAAGTTCATCAAGGTGATTTTCCTCAACCTTATCGAACCTTTTGGCAATTTGTTAGGAGAAATATTAGTCCTCACACCCAAAAGTCCGAGATCCCTACGGTTGGTGGCAACCTTCTTGTTCTTATGGTAGCGAATGAGATTCCTATCCCATTTGCCCTTATTATCTATGAGGCCATCATTTCGTGTGCTTATGGTTCGCCTAGGAGCCAATTAGTCTTTCCTTGTCTCATCTCACGCATTTGTAAGACCAAAAAGGTTCCACAAATGTCACGTGACGATAAGTGGCTCAAGGCTTATTCTCCATTAGATGATGAAGCCATTCTTAGGAGTGAGGCCCAAATTACCAATGCTAGACATGGTACCCCATCTTCTTCCTCCATTCCCACTCCATCTAGCATTCCCACTAGCTTTTCTTTGAGTTCCTTTGACATTTCAACTTTGAAAGGTCGGGATGCTAGATTATTGGCACGCCTTCAAATCCGTCAAAATGAGGAAATAATGAGAGGAATTGGTACTATCATGGCTCGGCTTGATTTGATGGGAGCTCCACCGGCTCCTATGGGTCCCTCCTTTGTACCACCTTCTGGCGACATGGATGTTGATGATGATGAGAATGGCAATGACAATGATGGGGAGGATGCTTGAAGACTTTGTTTGTTGTTTGTTTAGTTCTTTTAGTCAATTATTGTTAGTTGTGTTTAGTACACTTTTTATTTCTCGGTTTTATTTTGTAACCCCTAATGTTTTAGGGGGGGGACTTCATTTTAGTTATAGCTTCATATTGCTTTTAGCCATTTTTGCAACATTTTATGGCTAAGCATTTGTTCATTCACGATCATATTCTTGAAGCATGTTGGTACTTTTGTTTTCTTCTTCACTTTGTTGTTTGAACAATGTTGGGTTTGATGCTGATTTTTGATGGAGAATTTCTTGCTCAATGACGATGTTTGGCACTATTGGAGTTGGATTGCAAGGCCCTTGCCTTGTTGGTTATTTGTTGGTGTCTTGCTTGGAATTCATGGACTTCAAGGGGGAGAAATCTCTAACTTACTCTTGTCATTATTTACTCTTGTCTCTAATTTCAATTTGTGATTATTTACTTGTTTCTTTTTGTTTTATAAATAACTTGTGTTTTTCTTTCATACTTGGACTTTTCATTGAAATTGCTTTCAAGAAAATACTTTGTAACATTGAGGACAATGTTAAGTTCAAGTGTGGGGGGATTGTGTGTTATTGTTTTATGATTAAATAAATAAATTTAAAAAAAAAAAAAAAAAAAAAAAAAAAAACATTCATTCAGTCTTAATTACAAAAAAAAAAATAATAATAAAAAAAAAAAAAAAAAAAAATTAATTTACATATATTTACAAAATAAAATTGTAACTAAACCATGTCAGCAGATCCGGAGGAGTTGAGGCTGAGCTCAAGAACAATGCGAGAGCCACCGTTGTAGCCGCCACCTGAGTAGTCATCATAGCTGCTACCTCCCTCGGAAGGAGTCTTCTTGTTGCCAATGTCCTCATCGTGCATGGGGAACAGTGGAAGGGTTTCAATCTCCTGGTGATCTTCTCCTCGTTGTTCCATGGAAGTTTGTTCTTCATTCCTGCCAAAGAAAGTAGTACTGGTACTAGTAGTGAAGGGTGAGGAGAAATACGGGTCAACACTGCCTGGCCCAAAATTGAGATCAATGGATCCACCAGCACCAGTAAAACTAGTGGACCCAAAATTGATGTCAATGGATCCACCAGCTGGCCCAAAATTGATGTCGATGGATCCACCATCACCAGTAGAACCAGTGGACCCAAAATTGAGATCAATGGATCCACCAGTACCAGGAGAACTAGTTCCCATGGGCACTTGAGCAGCCTGATTACACCTCTTCATCTGCCTCTCTCGAGCCCTGACGTTCTGGAACCAAAAATAAATGTTCTTGCCCTCAACCTGTCCATACTGGTTCAGCTGGAGACAGATCTCGTGAATTTGCTCTGTAGTTGGGCACTTAACTCTCTTGTCGTAGTAAAGATCCTTGAGGATTCTTATTTGATCTGGAGTAGGAATCCACCTGGTACGGCTTCGCCAGAAATCCGTGTTGGCACTACTCCCGGCTGCTTGGTTGTTTCCTACATCCTCGATTTGTTGCTGGGTTGGTAGCTCCATTAGTTGCAGAGTTCGTGGTTCCATGGTGATGAGTTGAGAGGAAGTGTAAATTGAAGAACAAAGTTGTTGAGTGTTTGTGGGAGATTGACCTTAGAAGGATTAAGGTCGATGAAGGGGTGTTGGAGATCTGAAAGTTCAGAGAAAAGAAGGATTGAAATTGATGAAAAAAGGATTTGAGTTTCGAGAGGAAGGCTGAAGAGTTTGAGAGAGAATGGCTGGGGAAAAATTTCTTTTCTTTGGTGTGAACAGTTTTTCTCCAGGATGCACCTATTTATAGAACAAGGTGAGCAGATCTCCACCGTTGGATGGACGATCTCTGAGATTCATTCTACGCGTTGGATTAAAGTCGCCTGAAAACACGGAAAAGCTGTTGGCGCGTGGAGAGCGTGTGAGGGGACTGAGAGGATCTCGAGGAGCTACAACAGACAAGCTACAGCCGAAAGCAGATCTAATTGCCGTGAATCAAGGAAAAGAAAGGACGCGTGGGGGAATCAAACGGATCTCGAGGAGCTGTGACAGACGAGCTACAGCCGAAAGCAGATCTAATTGCCGTAAATCACGGAAAAGAAAGGAATATTTCCGCGTGGGGGAGTTGTTCATGTGCATACGTGTTTCTTGGGCTGTGAACTGTCATAACCCTTTTCTTTCCCGGAGAAGCTTTGTTCAAACTGTGTGCCTTTTCAAATTCCTTCTCCTTCATCATGGTTCGAACCAGGGTTACTGCTCGCATGGGCGTCAATCAACGCCGTGTTCTCTCTTTGGAGGAAGAAGGTCGTCAAGCGGCCGCTAGAGCTGGCCTCACTCGTCCTGGGGACCATCGTCCTATACGTGAGCGTAGCCGCAGTCCCCCTCCTCTGCCTCGTCGCTCTCCCAGATTGCATCCCGGAGAATCCTCTTCCTCACCAGCTGCGCATGCTCCTCGGCTTGTGGCCACCCTGGAAAGCTTGTCGGATTCGATTGATGATTTGCGTTCCTCTCTCCGCGATGGTATTATGGTGACAGATTGGAGAGTCACATGCATGATCGATTACATCTCTGAGATGAACCTCTCTTTGATCCGCTGTCACACTGCAATAAACAAGCTTGCTCAAGAAGTCAATAACTTGCAGAGTTATCCTCCTGGATTTCCTCGCAAGGACTCTACTGCATCACACCATGAGGACCCTCCTCCGGAGGCTGAAACCAGCAAGAGGGCTGCTACTCGCCCGCATACCGCTCCTCCAAATGAGTAAATGGAGGTATAAGTCTAGGCTGAAAGACTTTAAACATTAAGCGCTGCATGGGAGGCAACCCATTTCAACTGTAGCTGTGGAGGAGCCATCAAACGCAGATTTGCTTTCTTGAACTCTTCCTTCTATTTTATTTTCATGAATTCTAAGTTGTTTTAGGTTTCGTTGCGTTAACTTTCTCTTCTATGCTTGATTTATGCTTTGCATGCTTTATATTTGTTTATACATTGAGGAAAATGCATGAATTAAGTATGGGGGAAAGATTATTGCTTTATTGTGTTTTTAGTAGTTAGTATATATAAAAAAAAAAAAAAAAAAAAAAAAAAAAAAAAAAATATTTGCAAAATAGTTGATATTGGATTGTGTGTGTTTTAGTTGATATTGTGATACACTAAGGTATATTGGATTAAACATAGTCTTGAAAAAGGGTAGCTGTTTCAGTCCCATTGCACATCGAGACTCCCTGTTCCCGTACCTAAGTGTTGAATTTGAATTATTTAAAAAAAAAAAAAAAAAAAAAAAAAGTCTTTTCTTTTCTAGTTTTGTGTGTGTGTTCTTTTAGGTTCCTTCCAACACCAATGATGAACTTGAGCTTAATATAAATGTGGGCTAGAAAGCATGTTTGGGTCTTATGAGCTTTATTTTTCAAAATAAATCATTATGGATCAAGTGTTTGCTTTCATTTATATCCATATTTGTCATGTCAATATATTGAGCTAGAGAAGCATAGTGAGACTTGTGGGAGCCATTACATGCCATATAGTGAGATTTGAGCTTAATTGGAGTGCATACATGCCTTATAAGCACTGATTTCTTCATGAGTGAACATCTCATTTGCTTTGCATCTCTAGAACTTGCTTCATATCTTTCGAAACTCTTTGTCTCAATGTTACATCTTGGAAATGATTTAGGCAACTAGGAATCCACCATGGCCAAATGAGTATGTCCCAAAAGATTGAATATCCTTAGATTGCCATTTTGAGCCTTTGTGTAATTAGCCTTTCAATTCTTCACACCATAAATGTTTACCCTTAACTTAAACATTTGCCTTACCCTTTCAAGTTTTCTTAATGAGCAATACGAGATTGTTTGTGTTATGATGCTAAAAGAAACAAGTTTGGGGGTACTCGGAAAAGAATAAGTTTGGGGGTGTTCTTTGTTTTGCAATTTTACTTTTTATTAGTAAAAAAAAAAAAAAAAAAAAAAAAAGTAGTATGAAAAAAAAAAGAAAAAAAAAAAAAAGAAGAAGAAGTGAAACAAAAGAAAATCTCAAAAGAATGTTATTTCAATTCAATAATTAGTTTTTGTTCAAGTTTGGGGGAGTGGTGAGAAAGTGAAAATTGAGCATCTTTAATTTTTAAGTTCTTACTCTCAAAAGGATTGTTGCTTGAAAAATTGCTATTCCATTCCATTTCATTTCTTTAACCCCTCACCCCTAAGCCTCATTACATCCAATAAAAGTCCTTTTTCATCCAAGGTGTGATTTTGTTGATAAGTGGAGATAAGATTGAAGAGCAAGCATATGGCGGTATTGCATGAGATTGTTTTGAGTGTAGAATAGATAACCCATAAACACTTGTGTGAAAAACAGAGTGAATATCTTGTGAGTTTATGGTTAACATGGTTTGACATGCATTCTCAATTTCGGTATGTTGAAATGACAAATTGAAGACATGCTACACATTTCAAAACGCAAGCATTTGATCCATGATCCATGAAGCTTTAAGACTTAACTTGATTTCCATGCCCTATCGATGTTGTGTTCTTTGAGGAAATTGTTGGAAGGATTAGGTAGTTGTTGTAGTGTCGGATTTGGGTTAGTTTGCTTGAGGACAAGCAATGTTTAAGTTTGGGGGTATTTGTTGAGTCATAAATTACTTATGCAATTGTGCCCCATAACTTAGAAATTGATTTGTCTTGCAAGCTATTTTACTCTTTTTAATCCATTTCCTTTTATTTGTAGGAATCCATGCTTTAATAATAAAATGACTATTTGAGGCTCGAAATGCGGAGATTTGAAGCAAGGAAAAGAAGACACGGAGATTGGAAGAAAATTACAAATCGGCATTTCCGGCGACTTTTCCGGTGAACTTTTCCTCGAGCCGCCACTCATGGAGGATCATTTCTCCAGCAATGGAGGAGCATAGTTGTGTGAATCTCTCACTTGAAATTCAGATATTTTCCCTACACATTGTGCTTTTGTCTCTTGCACACTTTGGAGCTTTGTGGGGAGACAAGGTGGTAGACAACTTTTGCACACTTTGACACCAAGGGGAACATGGATGGCTGAAAAGAGGAGTCCACTCGCTCAACTCCATCCAGCTGCAATCTCTCTCTTGGACTCACGGAAGGAAGGCTGGAAGGGATCTGCATTCTCTCTCTCTCATCTCTCAAGCAAGGCCACCATTTTTTCCAGCAGAAAAACCTCCATTTTTCCACCACTACACTCATCTTCTCAACACTTTCATAACCCTCCATCACCACAAATCATCACTAGCTGCTCTTACTTTCACCATTCCCACATCATCAAGAGCTTGGAGCAAGGAGAAGGAGACATCCACACCTCATGAGCTTGGAGACCCATCTCCACCACCACTTTTGGCATCATCAATAATCACTCTTTACTCCTTAACTCTTTATTCTTGATGTATCTTAGAATGTTGAAGTTTGTTTATCTAGTTATGAGTGAGTAGTGAATTTGTTGGGGCTAGGGTTGAAAGCCCTAGCCAATCTTGTATGATATTGATGTGAATCCTATGTTTTATGCAATTTTTCATTACCACCTTCACATGCTAATTCAAGAAGTGAATGCTTATATTGGAATTTGACTAGTTCAAGTATAATGCATTTGTCATCTCATGATTAGTGTTTTGAGATTAGTCACCTCTAGACATTAAGAGCATGAAAGCACACCATGTGTGCATATGAAGGTTGTGAGTTAAAATCACCTAGATCTAGGATTGGTTTGCTTGCATGATTATCTAAACTCAAAGCTTTATGCATCTAGGAACAATGAATTGAGACTTATCCGGTAATAGGAATTGTTCTTAGGTAGTTAATTCTAGACTTATCCGGTTAGAATTGATAACATTAAAGGAGTTTAAGCCTTTGTAATCTTATCCGGATGCAAAGAGGGTAATTGGGTATTTGGGATTGCATCACTTGTAGTTTAAGCATCAATGCATACAAGGGAGGCTTTGGTGGACAATCTAAGCTCTAACTCTCATCCATTTGACAACAACTTGTTTAATTAGCTTAGTTTACTTTTCTTGCTCTTGTTGTTTGAATTTGAATCGAAACCATTCCCAACATCAAATCAAATCTCTACACACCATCTTGCACATACTCACCATGAACTTGTACTCACTTGTGAGCCTTTGTTTGTGATTGTACATTTGCCATATTCTTCTAGTTTTCCTTTAGGTTTTTCCCTAGCTAGGAAAGGATTTACCAATCCTCGTGGGTTCGACATCCTTACTTAATCCTCTATTCTATAACTTGTACCTCTTGCACTTGAGGGTAGCTATTTGGCTTAACAAAATGCGCGACTATATCATCAATTATGATGGAGTTTCTATCCCACGTCTCATATACACTAGTGTAATTTTCATAGAGTTCAATATTCTCAGGAATAGGTTCTGACGTCGAGGCGTCCCCCAACGATAACCATAATCCGGAAGATACTCATGAGATAGATTTTGAGTGTCAATGATCCAAGTATCCTTCGAACCCACGGGCCTCCCACGCATCCTAGCTCGGGCCATGGCCTATAACGCCAGAGTGCCACTCTCTTTGGCATTGGCACCATGCCTACCTCCGTGTAGGGTGGCGTTACGTCCTCTCGTAGGGACGTCCTTCCTTGCCGGCATATTTGCAGCAGATGTGTGATCTCGTCACTTTAACAGGGATCGAGATGAGACATAGTGGGGACATACCACGAAAATTCCTGTTGTTCCTGCTGAACATCTGTGTTCTTATCTCCCCCGAACGACCGGAAGACTGTCTCATCAAAGTGACATCCGCAAATCTAGCGGTAATGAGATCGTCTTGCAAGGGCATTAAGTGGCGGAAGATTGTTGGAGTCTCAAATCCAACGTAGTTGCCCATTCGTTTATAAGGACCCATCATAGAGCGCTGTGGCGGCGCAATTGGCACATAAATGACACACTCAAATATGCGTAAGTACAATACTTGTACCCAGTCACTAGCTGTAACGCAGAGGTAGATTGAGTGGCGGTGGGTTGTAGACGAATTAGCATAACTGCATGCGGTATTGCATCACCCCAAGCGGATATAAGGAGATTGGTGCGCATTACCAATGTCCGGATTACCATTGTAGTCGTTTCCGCGAGACCGTTTGGGTGTGTTCATGGGAATATGATGTACATCATCAATCCCAATGCAATAACCATCGAAAGTCTTCGATGTAAACTCTCTCGCATTGTCAAGTCCAATTGACTGAATAGGATGATCCGGGGAGTGAGCTCGTTGTCATATGATATATGCTAGGAGTGTAGCATAAACAACATTTACAGGTGGACAATGGCACAACACGTGACCAGCGTGTTTGCGTGTCAACCAACATTATGAGATATTTAAACGTCCGCAGGTTGGTTGAATCAGTCCATAGAATCCCTAGGGATTCTATGTAAGAACATAATGAGTATTTTCATATCCTTTGCATAGGACGGTCTCAGTCCTAATTTCCCTAAGGAACAGGCTTTGTAAACGAGCGAGAGGCTTTAGAAGCAACCAATGAGGATTTTGGTTTGGCCTGAGCATCTGAAACGCTATTTGAAGCAAAATTGGTGATTGCAGCATCACTTAGGGCGCCATTACCATGATGGACTGTGCCATGGATAGGGACTGTGCCAGCCCTAGGCTGGTGGTGGACTGCGGCAGAGCCAAAGGCAGCGGCGGCGGCCACACTTAGTCTAGGAATCAACTTTTGATTCATGCTTCGTTTCGCTCGAGAGAAAGAATGTCCATGTGAAGTCTTTAGTAGACGGATCATCATATCATGACTAGGATGACCTATCCTATCGTGACAAAGCCAATATGTGTCTAAATCCAAGAGATCTTCTCTCATAACTTTATTGGATTTAATAGCTCAAATAGTGACATAGAGTTCACTAGAGAGACACATAAATTTCTCTAAGATGCGCCCTTGTTCGCAATCGTTAGAGGTATTGCAAAGGAACTCATTTCCGTTCTCTACATGCGTTTTCGCATGGAATCCGTTGGCTATTCATAGGTGCAATTTGCCCTAGGAGCATAGAGAGTTTTTGTGACAGTAATCAAGGTGCCTTTTAGCAGGGAGAACTTGGACTATTCCATGTCCTTGATTTAATACTGATGCCCCAGCCATCATAGTCACAAAGTAATATGCTCAGAATCAAAATGGAGTCATAATGAAAAGAACTCGAAATTTTATTCATAAGCCAACGGAGTTACATCATTGTCTCTGAACCATTAGGAGAATCTAATCCAAATGCTAGCTAATGCAAAACAAAGGTAGTCGTTTGACTTCTTTCGGTAACTCCAAAGTAAATATGACTAGGTGAGTAGAGAGATGTCGGTGGAGCAAAGCTCGCTTCAGTACCACTTATCTCAAAACCTTCCTAGACATCATACTCATTTTGGATGAGCCTATGTGAAGAAAAACTAAACCAATGACATTTGCTACAAAGTATATGGCAATTGCCTATTACTTCTCTTGGAAAAATAAATACTTAAACAGAATTGGCGATCCATTGATCCCAGCCAGATTTGTAGTCTTCAACCCTTCACTCTAGATCATCTTCTTGATCTTTTTGTTCCACATAGTGAGCTTCTCTTGCTTCACAATATGCTTTGTAGGAGGTGACAATTTCTTCACGAGCTCTACAAACGTGTGCCCAATGACCGGATGATCCACATCGAGAACATACATCTCTTTGCTCAGACTCCATTGATTGATGCTCTTTGAAAGCGTCATTTAGATGGCTCTTAGTGTTGGTGGCGCCACCAACATGGCCAGAGGCGTTGCCTCCCTCTCTCTTTCCACGTTTACCTCTTCGGTTCTGTGTTCGCATATTTTGGCGGTTACCTTCCCAAGTAGAGCGATTATATGGACCAGAACGTTCAAAAGTATCCCTAAGATTAGGGTTTCTCTCTTGGCGCCCTCTCTTAGGAGCGCGACTATAATTAGATTCCAGAATATGCTCTGTTTCCATAGATCTCGAATTATAGTTCTTCACAATGATGGTGTCATGCTTTTCAGCGACATTCATAGCTCCAATGAGCTCATGAAATCTTGTGATTCGCCCTGCAGTAACATCGATTCGATAGTTTTTAGTAACCATCAATGTAGAGACGGGGAAGGTAGAGAGAGTCATCTCAATCAACATCGCATCTGTGATTTTTTTACTACAGAATTCCATTAAGGATTTAATGCGAAGTGCTTCCGAGTTGTAGTCAAGAACTGACTTGAAATCACAAAAGCGGAGGCTATGCCATCTCACTTCTAGGTCAGGAAGCAGGGAGTCACGGATGTTGCCAAATCTTTCTTTGAGTGAGACCCACAGCCTTCTGGGGTCTTCTTCATTCATACACTCGTACTAGAGCGAATCATCCATATGACGAGTCATTAGGATGATGGCTTTCACCTTATTTGCCTCTAAGCCTGCTCTATTTGCTTCCAAAGCTTAAGCTTGCTCAACAGTTGGCACGTCCTGTCTAGGCTCGAGAATCGTATCTAGGATTCCATTGGCCTTGAGATGCTGGCGGACATCACGAACCCACCTGTGATATCCAGATCCAATGGGTAAACTCGGACTCGGATAAAATAGGATTGTGTGCCTCCGTAGATGGAACTTCATCTGGATCCTAAACAACTGGGACTGGATTTCAGTTGTTCCCAATAGAGCAAAGTCCAATTTGTTTAGGTTACTCATCCTGAAAGAGAACAAGAAGAAGGGTTAGTTTCGGAGCGGAAAAAGCTACCACGAAAACATAAAAAATTTCTGAGAGTAATCGCTCCCAAGAAATTAAGAATTTCTTAACGTAATCGCTTCCAAGAAATTTAATTCCAAGAGGTATTGGATTAGATCGAAACAATGACATAAGTGGTCGATCATAAATTCTCTACAAACTCTGAGTTTGGAGATCTAAACAAGCTTCAAGCTTGGAGTGAGCACGAACCCCCACAATTCGGCTTAATTAGGTCTCCCCTTTGATGACAAAAGGGGGGTAGAAGAATGGAGTTTTCAAGTCCCCGAGAAAAAGAAGAGAAAAGAAATAAAAACTCAAAAACGAGAACTTTTAGTAAAAAATACCTCGAAATAGGTCGTAGGAAAATTTGACCGGAAAAAGTGCCCGGAAAAGTCGCCTGAAAACTGGCTGGAAAAGTTGCCAGCGGTGACCTGTCGCCGGTGATGACGTGGCACCGGAGCTGACGTGGCTGCTAACAGCGTACTGACGTGGCAGGGCCTGTGGCAGTGGGCTTCTGGGCTGCGTCAAGTGCTTGGGCCGCGTTCTTTTCTTCTCTTTGGGCCGCGTCCTTTTCTTTTCTCTGGGCTGTGTCCCTTTCTTTTCTCTGGGCCGCGTCCCTTTCTTCTCTCTGGGTCGCGTCCTTTCCTTCTCTATGGGTCGCCTCCTTTTCTTCTCTCTTTCTTTTCTTCTCTCTACCGGTTCAAGGTACAGCTACTATTGACGGCCAGTTAAGATCATTTAAGACCGATTCCGGGAAAAGTTTTTCCGGTTCCCTGATTTTGGGATTAAGATGCTACTGTTGACAAAATTTGGTAGCAATTGGAGGTTTAGAAGTTGGTGAACCGGTGGAATATTTGCTGCAAATGGTTTGGAGATTCTGGTGGCCGGTTCGGTAGGTTTCCGGCCTGTTCTGGTTGTTCTGCCGCCGGTTCTGGACTCCTGGGGTGAAGGCCTTCAAAGTGTGCGGCGGGGGCCAAAAGGTTTTCAAGGATTTGTATTCGGATTTAGCGTTTTGGCTATTAGGTTTTAGGGTTAGGGCGTCGTGCTGATAATGTGTTTAAGGAAAACTGAAATTGGGAGAGAATTGAGTCGTGCTTTCATTGATAATAGGGGTCTCTTTATATAGAAGATTACAAGACATAGAATCAAAGTTATACAAGGAAAAATAATCGTACAATTAATCAGATATCTATGAATATCTCCGAGAATATCTCTAATTCAAAACCCTATTACAACTAGGTCAAGTAACCTAAAGTTTGGGCCAGACACATATTCTGGATTTACTTGAACACTGATGTCGATTTCATTCTTTTTTTATTTTTTTTCCTTAAGGTCATTTGGGCCCTAAAACCCGGAAGCCGGGTCCGAAATGAAACTGGCCAATCCATGCTAGGTGTAAAACGGGTTTTGGGCCCAAACCGTAAAAAAAAGACCGGTCCTGGGCCCAAAAAGTAGGTTGTTTAGAAAGAATATAGTCTTTCCCAAATTGAACTTTATTTCGGAAAGAATATACTTCCTTGTTATCTTCTACTTTAAGCAATACATTAGAATGATTCTATTCATATCTCCTTGTTATCTTCCTTGTTATCTTCCTTTTAACAGTTTTATTTCCAACTTTTTCTTCCAGAAATCTGAAGAAAAAAAAACTCCGCTATTGCACAATGATCACTCGCACCGGGATGAGGAGTATAATTCACCATGAGGTGTTATCCATAGACTGTTGTTGCTTCCGTACTACTCTGCCTATCTATTATGTGCTCCGTGTCTCTACTCCATTCCCTGTGTATGCACTTTGCACCTTGTACATCTAACCTGCGCCATTGTGTACCTACTCAGTCTTTGAACCTGCCCTGCTCCACCCCCACCGCCAAGTGAGGCTTCGTTCATACTCGCATTGTTTTGAATGCTGTTGGAGAACAATATAACAAGAAATTGAATTTCTTGATACTAAATCTTATGAATACAATGATTGAACATAAAGGGTTAAATGCTTAAGAGCAACAAAAGTCTGAGCTCTTTTGTTTGAATTAAGGTTAAAGACCCAGACAACTACAATAAATGATAATCAACAGAATACGAAGCATCTTCCAAAATTCAAATTGCTCAGAAATAAGAGCACAGAGCTAAGACACAAGAAACATCCTGGTTGAATATCTTAGCAACTAGGAGCTTCCATAGGGTTCAACTCGACGGGTACTTGTGGGAAAGTACACCAATCAAAGAAGATAGGGTCGGAGAAAGACATCTGCAGGCGGGAAAGAGAGGCAACCTAATCTGCTATCATGTTTACCGCACCTCGAATATATTCCCCTTCATCTTTATCCCTCATCATTTCAGCATCTAAATTCCATGGCGTTTGGCGTCTTTATTATTCTGCTATTTTTCTTCTTCTTTCTTCTCTTTTGATCATTCGTAATTCTAATAAGAGTATTCTCTAAATTTTGATTTTGTTTTTTCTTTTAATAAATAAAAGTTTAATCTGATTATAATTGTGATGGGAAGATGTAATGCCATCTCATTTTCTACATCGATCACTTGGAGTTGTGCTGACCTTATTCAAACAACAAATCCAGTCAATTGAATATTTTAAATCTAATGGCTCACAAGATGTATAAAAAATTATATAAAATATGATGTCCCACTAAAATTATATATATTGGCAATTATATTTTAAATGTAATGGCTCACAAGATGTACATCGCTCCATTATCATGGCAATAGTTAAGTTTTGTTGACATTTTTTTTTTTTTTGAAAATAAGAGCTTGTGCAGCTGCCCTTAAGTCTTCATTAATGTAACTGTTGAATACAAAGGGGGGGGGGGACGTAAAGCCTTAACCCCGAACAATTAGTAAGGAGAGAACATCCTGAATAATAACGAGAACTCCCACTAATCATATTTATTCAAACATGCACCAACTAGTAAGGGTTGACATACCAGATATTTGGGCAACTCTGTTTGCTTCACAACGGTGATATACCAGAAAGGTAAGGCTCGTACGAAGCCATACAAAAAATTAAACTTGCTTTCCCACTATGCTGCCGTCCAAAATAACCTCTAGCGATACCTCGTTTCATCCTGCCACTAGGAGGTTGTGTCCATTTGATAAGAACTCGCCTCCTCACTAGGACAGACAAGGCACTTTGAGTGGACACACGACTCTCCCTTCCCATTAATAATAGGGACTTATTTCAACAGAAACAATGATAAAAAAAATGCTAAAACAAACTAAAGCAGGACCCAACATAGAGCCCAAGCCCAACTATTGAGGAAGACAACATGGAGAGTTTGCCAGCCCACCAGCCAAACACAATCCAGGTTCTGTTGAGCCACCACCACCACATAGCTGCCTCCAACGCACCGCCCACCCTATCGGACCGCCTCCACCCTTGTACCGCCGCCTCCCCCGTACTAGCAAGAGGATAAAATTGATAACAACGATGAAAGCATGAATCCACCATATCCAAACCGGAGTAGATTGGTTCACAGTCTCGCCACCACCACCAAGTGACCAGAAGAAGAAGGATCCATATAGATCAAGGCTTCGTAACCGAAAACCTTTGATCCACCGATTGTCCCAACTCGAAATAGCCACCGGAGCAATCTCCTCCAATCTCGACCTAGCTACAGCGGTCATCAACCCCGGCCCCCCGTCTGTTCCGCAACTCCGACCCACAGTCGCTAAACCATAGCCCAGCAGCCGCCACAAACTCCCATGTCAACTTCCACAAACCCCGGTGATCCAGAACAAACACCGAGGATGATCACCCACAACGGGACAGAGCTCGTCTAACGACAGCGTCAATGGACGCTCCGCCAGGCGGAGGAAGAAACACTTAATTGAAAACCACAGCGGCCGCAGTAGAGAGAAAGAGACCCCCGCAAAAATATATTTCTCAAGATTATAGTTTAAGTGTGTGCCAACAAGAATTCAATAATACAAGTTTTGTTGATATTTTATGTATGAATAATGTATTTTCCAATATTCTAAAATGTTGTCCAGGGCATGAACAAATTTCTTTTTGGGCGTGGTTATAACCTAATAGAAAGCCCAAGTTTCATCTTTGGGTGTCACATTTTATTCAAACCCAATGTAAAAGAACTTCTTTAATTTTCTTCCAATTTTTTTGGTCACTATTATATATTTGAAATATTATGCGTTTTTCAGAAGCTAGAAAAACCCCAGAGATCTCTTCACGCATTCACCTAACCTTTGCGACTACTTTCTCTTATACTTTGGACAGCTATCTTTATGCTAGTGTTAGCTTTCGGAAACCTCTCTTTCTCACAAAAAAAAAATGGACAACTTTCTCATGTTGTCCATTTCTTTTTTAGAATGTGAAGTGCATATGTTGGCCATTTCTTTGTGAGAGTGTAAAATGTTTGTTCTACATTGAAAAATAGAGATCTTGGTTTAGGCGTTTTCAACTATAAAATACGCAAGACATGCTCAAATTTTTCTTTCTTTCTTTTTGTCTTGTTCTTACCACAATTTACCAATTTACTTACCCAAAGTACTTATAGCAATTTCAAAAATTAAACTACCACATAAAAAACTACCAACACAATTAAAGAAAAAAAAAAAAGATAAACTAGAAATGGGTTCTCTAGTCCCACGACAACCTAATAGGGATTCAGTTTTACCTCAATCCTTGGCAACGGCGCCAAAAACTTGTTGGTGACATCATTGAGTATAAAATAAGTGCAAATTTGGTGTATGATGTCTCATACTCCCAAGTATAGCAGGTCAAGTTTTAGTAAAGGGAAAGTGAAGAGTATCGTACCCAATGGATTGAGTAACTCTACCCTAGCTAGATTACTGCGAAAATAAGCCTAGAAAACACCTGCAAGTCCACCTTTTTACAAATCAATAGTCTCGGCCCTTTGGAAGCCAAAACTACGAAGAATGATATTTACAATGGTAAAGTGCATGGTGAATCGGATTGATTGATTTTAGAATTTATGCAAACAAATTAAAGTACACAAAAATAAAGTAAGCAGATAAAAATAGAGACTTTGATGTAAGAGAGAAATAGAGACTAAGGCATCACACCTAACCTTACTCATGCACATAATGTAACCTCAAATTAATGTAACAACATGCTTTGATAAATTTCCCCTTAGTGTTTTGATGAAGCTACCAACACTATGCCAAAAAATCCTTCAGACGACAGATATGATCTGTCGTCTGATGAAGTAAAAATCTGTTGTCTAAGTGGCTGCCTCTCTTAGCCACTCAGACGACAGATATTCTCCGTCGTTGATAATGCACTCAGACGACAGATTCAGTTTAAGGTATTGTCGTCTGAAGTACCTAATATTGAAGAATCGGGGTCTTTCTGTCGTCTGAAACACTATACCACTACATATTTATGTTGTTTCTGTCGTCTGATTTGAAGAACAATGACAGTTATATGTCGACTAATTTCGTATGTAACAACATTTATATCGTGAGTTATGTTGTTTGAGATTTCTTTGGACTACAGATAATTGTGATTCTTGTGGTTAGATTTGATTTCCAACTACAGTTTTAGTTTTTTTATGTTGTTTGAATGTCACTTGGAGTATAGTCTTACTCAAATTTCTGTTGTCTGAAGTAGTATTCAATCTCATTTTTCTGTTGTTTGTTTGGACTTTAAACCATTGTTTTAGTTATGTTCTGTTGTTTGAGAATGATTAGAAATATACTTTTATGTTGTTTGAAGTTGGTAGAAACAACATATCAACCACCTACTTTTGTTGTCTGAGAGCTCTTTGAACTCTACTTTTCTGTTGTTTGAACGTGGTAGAAACAACAGATGATCATTTGTTTATGTTGTTTCTATTTTCTTGATACAACATAAATTGTGAAACCTGCATATATATACATCTGTTGCCTTTCAACCATTTCAATATCATTCATTTACAATCATCAAAACCATAAAATTGGACTAAAATCAGCATTCAAAATGATGCCTACGTTTCATTGCATCAACATCATCCAAAATACAATTCATTGTTCCAACTCTAAACCTAGCCAACAGTTACATAATGATCGAGATCGAGAACCAAAAAACCATCTTATCTCGATCATTTACCTAATATTGCACTAAGTCAAAAACCTATAAGGTAAAGAAAGAGTAGCTAGGCAGAGAAACTGCATGCATAATATAGGTTCATCAACACTTTCCATCAGTTATATATAAATGCACAAAAGCAGTTCCTAGTGCTACTCATCTACCTTAAACAGAACCAAAGTTAGAACTTCATAACATGATTTGCCCATTCAGCTCGAACCACATCAATATCCTTCTGTGTGTAAGCAAGATTTGATTTCCTGTCCCACTGAAACAAGCAAATGCAGCAAGTTATTATGATGCAATCAGATTTCATATTATAGGTGTATTTCAGATTTTGACATAATGAAGTTCATTAAATTTGAGAAGCAAATACAGCAAGTCCATTATATGCAGTTGATCATTCTTACCTTGTTAGCAAACTCCAAGTTCTTGTCCTCTACAATTTCTTTCATATAACGCAAGATGAAATAACCACAAGTGTTAAAATCAGTTTGCTCTTGAATACCCTGAAAATAATAAACTAGTATTAACCATCGGGAAATATATCATACCATATGAGGAAGTACGATGTAATGGAGACTACAAATTAAATAACTAAATTCTGCATGCAAGTTGGACAAAATAGTTAGAAATGCATCCCAGAGTCTAGCAATATCAATTGGCCAAACCCATTTCAGAAACAGAGACAATACAGAGTACTGAAAATGGAATACCGTAACCAGATTTACAACAGAATCACTTGAGCAGATGCTGAATTTAAAAAGTAACAAACAAGACAGCATCCCTAGAGGCATACAATACCAAGACAACACAAGCAAATACTATCTTTTTCACTCTAAAATAAAGCAGTATCAATAGGGAAAGAGACATGAACGCATTACTAACAGTTTAACAGCCAAAAGGGAAATTACAGACAAGGGTATGGACATTAAAACATTATACTTGACAAACAGACACACAAATCAAATTTCATGTCCTTGATATTTTTTTAATGCGCCTGAGTATTTGTATAGATAATTGAAGATAATAGTTCATATTAATCAACTTAAGTTAATCGCTAACCCAAACCAATGCCAAAAGCAGTAACAATCTCTGTAAATTGTGGTTAAGATAAAAAAAAATATTTAAATGATAGAAATATATGAAGGAGATCAAAAAAAAAAAGTAAACAAAATATAAAATGAAAGCCTTTAAATGTTTTGATCCCTGACCCCAATCACAGTTATGGGAAGTTGTAAGGTTGGACATAATAAAGTGAAGGAACTACAGTTAGCCAGACTGATACCCATCTAACGACCATCACATTGTTGAACAAAACAGGAACAAATCTTTCTTCATAAATACAGTAAAGGAAATAAGAATATGTAAAACTATGGCAAATGATATAACTTTCTCTTACCTGTTTCTCATCACAACATACTGGTCCTGCTTTCAGCCAACTTGCAGGAAGGATCCATCAGTTCAAATCCACCAAAACCTATGGTTTGTACGTCAGAACAGACATCTATATCGAGATCAACGATCTTCGATGTTTTGTTGTGACAACTCCCCAGTTGTAGGCGTCTAGCTCCTGTAAGACAATTATACGAAACCCTAACCACATCGCATCGATTATATTAAGGTAAAATGAAAATAAAAGTTACATCTCTTTAATATTTATTACGCTTACATTTATGTGCTCTGTAGCAAATATTATTTCTGACCTCTACCTAAATGCTTTCACTCAGTGTTTATCAATTATAAAGTTGCAACTGCACATCCTCATACCAACTTGAGGAGTTAATATGCAGTAGACAAATTATAAAGAATAACAAATTGTAGAAAGTTCACGCTCAGGTGATGAATTTGCAGTTGGCATAAATATGCAATAGACAAAGTATCACAAATGAAATATTGGCATATTGAATCTGATTCTGAACAGATAAAGCATTAGAAAACATCACCATCCATAGTTTTATTGAAGGAAAATGTTCTACACTTATGACTGAACTAATGATACATACTCTAATTAAGATATCTCTAATTAATAATTTAATCACATGCAATTTCCGAGAAACTGCAGCTCCTTTTGACTGTGTCATCTCCCACCCTTCTAACAGATTCGTTTGTCAAAAGAGGAAAGGATTCCCTACTTGCCTCAGCCTCTCTGAAGACTTTGTGGCATCTTTTTACCTCTGATTTAATATCACATTTAAATATCAGTAAATTAGTGTCTTTTCTTAGTTCTCAGATACACACCAAGGTAGCAAGTGCCCATAATCCCATCACAATTATTCACCAATAATTGCACACTCAAAAAAATGTGATCACTTCCTCTTCAAAGTTCTAAAACCAGGATGTGTATTCAATTTCAAATTGTGTATTCAATTTATCCACAGCTTATCAATTTATCCAAAGCTTATTCAATATATCGTCAATAATACCTTAGCACAGTAATCTTTCCAAATTGTGGAGCAATCTGATGCCCACGCAAATCAAAAGCCTTGAACTTGGCTTTCCCAATGCTTAAGTCCTCAGATGTCAGATATTGATTCTGTTGGTGCAAAACTAATCTCTGCAACCAAAACCCAGAATTAGAAAATCAAATAAAATGCTGCTTGTCTTAAACTCAATTTATATTTAACCATTTTCAGTTTATACTCTGATCCTACCTATTCTTTCTGAAACAGAGCGAGAAAATCATAAGGAAAAAAGATTCAGGTCAAGCTCAAATTTTTTAAACAACTATAAGCACTCAGGAAATATATCATTGTAAATATTCACAGTATCAACATAGTTAACAATAACTGAGCAGGCACGCCTGAAGAATTGGATGCATTCCTACAAAATAAAATGATTAAATTCAACTTGGATCCTAGAGAAACAAATAACTTTAGAAAAGTTTCTTTATGTAACAAAGTTTAGATTTTTCAATAGCACTATGGTATGAAGACGGTATCTGCTATGAGTAAAGTACCTAACACCAGTGGTACCAACTCTCCAAGTTTTAGACAGAAGAGCAGATACAGGGGTTAGAATTGGAAACAGAGCTGTGTGTGCGCCTGAACAATTTACAATACACAGATTGAAAAGCATACAGAGCAAGAAGAAGACGATTGCAAATCCCAGATGATGTTAAGCACTACCCAAAATCAAATTTCAAACAGAAACTACAACTATCCATCCACCAATTGAAATCTAATCGCTATATTGCATGGCTGTAGCTTCTGGCTTCCCTCAAAAACCAACTTGTTGTGCTAAATAACCCAATTGAATAAAATTTGCAGGAATCAAAGAATAAAAACAAAAGTACCCAATTGAAATCAAGGCTAAAACTTTAGTGTAGAATCCAATGCAAATTTGAAAGGAGAAGAGTGGGTACTGACTCTCTTGGTCCAATTCAATGGCCTTGTACTGGACTCCCAATTTTAGAACGAAGAGCTGCTTCACGCAAACACAGTAAGGACAAAGCTTGTTGCTGCGAAACAAAATCTCATTGTCAAATTTCCATATTGGTTCAAAACGATCGACAATTCTATATATATAGACACACAAAAGAAGATGAAATGGTAGAGAGAACCTGAAGATGACTACCGGATTGGACGAGACGAGCTCCTTCACCTTGCCCAACTCCATTTCGAAACGACGACGCTTTCGATTTCGAAACCCTAAATCCCCAAATCGCTCCTGATTCTGTGATCTCTGTTGGGTGTAGATCCGGACTAGCAATCAGAAGCATGTGGTGCTGACTTTCGATATCGTTGGATGACGCAGCCTGGGTCAACTAATTGGAGGCCGAAGAGTCCATTGGTAGTGGCGATGTCACCGGATGATGCTCGGAGGTAGAAGATGGAGAATTGAGAAACCAGATCTACTTTCTCTCTCTTCGTACTGTCTTCTTTCATCTCTACGCTTCAATTTCTATTTCCTTGAAGAACTTGACTTGACCCGGCCGGCTTTGGTTGTTGGTTTGTAGACCGATATGAGAGAGCAACGAGGGTGGAAGAGCATTGAAGAAGAGGTGCTGCTAGCACTACCAGAAAAATGGTCTTTTACGGCCCGCAAAGAGCGCCGTAAAAGACATTTTACGGCACACAAAAATGCGCCGTAAATGGACATGCCGTAAAAGACAAAACTCTTTTACGGCGTTTTTCCGAAATGCCGTAAAAGACCTCACCAGAACGCCGTGAAAGACATAAAAGAGCGCCGTGAAAGAGTTTTAGAAATTCTTAATTTCGATTTTCAAATACAAAGAGCGCCGTAAATGACCAAATATGTGCGCCGTAATTGATATCAAAAGTATGCCGTGATTGATCTCAAAAGCATGCCGTGAAAGACAACAATGAACGCCGTAAAAGGGTTTAGAGATTTTTTATTTCATTTTGAAATAACAAAGCACGCCGTAATTGATGTTAGAAGCACGCCGTAATTGTAATTTGAGGCACGCCGTAAATGTGGTTGTAGGATATATTTACAGCATGTAATATTTGCACCGATTTTTTTTTCCTGTAAATTTTGTGATACCATTTCAAAATCTATATAAATCTATCAAAATCTATATAAATCTATACAATTTATTGAGATGAAAAGCGAGATAACAAACTGCAATATCACATTACAAAATGTGAATTAATATGCCAACAACAATATTGTATAAAAACAACTTAATTAAACCAACAATTTATCATTACCGTCCTAAAATGTAAAACATTCTAGATTAACAAAGAGCATCCTAGATCAAAATCTTGAATCACTATAGCAATAGCATTGAAGACCCTTCCAAAGACGAACAACCAGAAGTTCATCATCACTGGATAGCTGGCTTTTCAACCCCATGATTGACAATGCTCTGAAATAAAAAAGCAGACGAATTAGTAAAAATAAATTGGAAGCAAATAACCTCCAGGAAATAACATACTCTAAGCATTAATCAACATGTACTTTAAAATCCATGTAAATACTCTAAGCATTAATCAACATGTACTTTGAAATCTGCAGGAGAGCAAAAAATCACCCTCAAAAGAACCAACAAGCAACTCAACAGAAGTTTAACGGCAGCAACTAAATAACAGAAATAAAAAAGTTGACATCAGCTACACAAGGCAGATTCCAAACATTCAAGACATGAAAGGTTCTTTTTTTTCGTTCATAAAGTGACACGGGGGGAAAATCCTATGCACCGAATGCCTCACATAGCCGGCGGGCCTTGTCACAATGGTGATGCAAGACCTATACCAGATGTAAAAAAGATGAGTCAAAAATAGACATCCATTGGAAAAAAGAAGACTGTATTCAGTGGAATACTATGCCTAGACAAGAAATACTTACCAATTTAAATCATGGAACTTTTATAAGAATGCAAGGGCTCCGTTTAAGAACCAGAAAGAACTAAGAAGCAAAGACTAAGCATCAAATTCTTTGTAAACAGATAACAATGAGAGCTGGAAATTCATAAAAGTAAATCAAAGAACTCAGACTCAAATTGAAAGACATAATCAATTCAATAAACAGAGCAGAGGAGAAACTATACCTTTGGATGGGAAGAGTTTGAGAGAAGGATATGAACAAGTAGAGAGAGACTTTGGGAAAGGAAGAGATTAAGAAAGAAGTTAAATCGTCTGATCAAGATAAATCCTTGAGTAGTGGATAAGAGGAGAGATGGTGATGGACTGAAATGATAGGAATTGGCAAATACCGAGGAGGAGTTGCGCGCAGAGAGTGAAAATAAGAAGAGTAGGAGCTGTTGCATAAAGAGAACAGCAAATGACATATGATTCTTCCAACTCCATCAAAATCCATGCCATCTCAAGCTAAACCAATTTTTCCATTCCAATTGATTATCTACCAAGTACTTCTAAAGAAAGAAAGGGTCTGACTTAGAGTGAAACGATAGAATGAGCAAATAAAATGGATTGGGCAGAATTTTCTTACAATTTCAAATATATTAAGGAAGTTGGAATAAAAGAAAATATCCTTCAGTTATACGACTGAAAGGAAAGTAATCATAATTAAAAATAGTAATATATAAAAACAATATCATATATAAGAAATCATAATATATCTTTGAAACTTGGGTCTCCACAATGAAATTATTAACTTCAACAAAATAGAATACAGAACTTTATGTAAAAAACTAAAACAATCTTTATGAATGACAAGATCGAGTAAATAATACAACTACAATGAAATCATTTTTCTTAATGAACTGGAAGAAACCTACAAATTGGCAGACTGAATACCAGTAGGCCCCTGCTTAAATATAAGAAAGAAGACCACCTACAAATTAGCAGATGGGGAAAGCCAAAATAACAACTTCAATAACTCTCTTAAAAGTGAAATTATTGTAGAGTGAGACAATTGGTAAACCCTGCAAATTCCACACTCATTGTCTGCATGACTCATATACTATAAAAGTATAAACCACACTGTTTCAAACATGCCAACCGCTAGTCCTCTAAAGCTAAATGTACAAATTTACCTAAAAACATCAGCAGCTGCCTGAGAATCAGCACCCATTGCAAGTCCAAGATCGGACCTTCTCACCAGAACCAAGAGAAATATAAGCACCTAGAATATGATCACACAAAAAAAAAAAAACAGCCATATGATCCATATGATAGAATCCATACAAATTAAATTGGGTCTAAATTTCCTTTCAAATGGGTGATTATAAAAACAAAAACAAAAAAAGAAAGATTGGTAATTTATAGGACTCACTATCTTCCCCTGCTTGAACCATTCATCAGAAGGGCTTGGTCCATATGAATACTTTCCTGTCAAAAACTTACCCACTTCCTCAGTTACTAGTACTGAAAAACTTGGAAAGGCCATTTAGCAAATAAAAGAGGTAGTGGAAAAGAGAATAGACACCTCCACTGAAAGAGAAGCCATCACCCACTTGATAATCAACATCTATGTAATAATCCTACCACAAAAACATGGTAACAAATCAATCAGATGTACGATCACATATCTTAAGGACCCCAAACGCTTGACCACCTCCAAATAACTAAACATATAGACCAATCAGAAACCCTAACCTATGAAATCAAACCAAACCAAAAGCGAAAGGGAAGGTACTCACCAGCCCCGAGTTGAGTTTGATAGACGGCCCGAGAGCACCGTCAGCGAACAGAAGTCATATCTCCACCGCAGCTTTCTCTATTGCAAAAACTACTTCAACCCCTAAAACCCAAACAAATACAACAAAATTAATCCAAAAACTGAACCACAGAGATAGAGATAGGGAAGCGGCGATGAGATAAAACCTCAAAATCCCTAAAAACCACCAAGTTTGAAGCTTTTGATTGAAAAATTAGATAAGGTAAATACAAACAGAGAAAGAAAGAGAAAGAGATAGCGGCCGGAGTACCTGAGAGAGGACGGAGAGAGAAGCAATTGATGCATACACGTCTGGCGTTGGAAGCCTCGAAGGGCCGCGCATAGCAAAGAAGAGAGAGAGAGACCCCAACTGAATTTGGGAGAGACATATTCACTCACCTAATGACAGGATTATTGGCTTCGGCCTTTAGATCGATGGGATGGCATCGAGCGAGGATGAAGAGAAGAAGAGGAAACGAGACGAGAGATGGAGAGTCTGAAGAGATCCGGGTTTGGCCTGAGTTTTTATCTTTTAAAAAAAAATGTCAGAGTAAAAAGGTTTGGTGGGAAATTAGAATTTAGCTAAAAATGGCTGAGCGGGATTGTTAAGAAACACATCATTTACGGCACACGTGAAAAGCACGCCGTAAAAGATAAAAAATTAGTCTTTTACAGCGCACAAAAAAAGTATGTCGTAAATGTAATATGTCATTTACGGCGCACATGAAAAGCACGCCGTAAAAGACAAAAAATGGACGTCTTTTACGGCGCACAAAAAAACATGCCGTAAATGACCGTCTTTTACGGCGCACACGATATGCACGCCGTAATTTGCGTGTCGTAAAAGACAAGTTTTCTAGTAGTGTAGGTTTGGGAGATGGAAAATGAGTTTTCTGATTTTTTTTCACCAAGTGTGGGAAAGCACGGGGCCGGTTCTAGGTCTATTAAAAGATAGATAAGTTTTAGTTCAGCCAAAAACAGGTTTTTGTCCACACAAGAAGAAATAATTTCTTCATTTACTCAGACAACAGAATTCTGTTGTCTGAGTTTTCTAAATTACAACAAACTTGAAAAAATTGATCTAGTATTGATTTTGATACTATTTAGACAACAGAAATAGTTAAAACTGTCGTCTGAAGACGTTCAAAAAAATCAGACAACAGAAAAAACCTCTTCTGTCGTCTGAGGGGTATGGTCTGAAGCATTTTTTGGTATAGTGCAAGAAACCAACTAGTCATGCAATTTAACAATCTCTTCCGAAGCAAAGCTAAATTACACAACCTTTATACCATTCAAATCTTCCGGTCAAGATATTAGAGAAGATAGCGAAAAAAAGAGCTCTGCTAGGGTTTTGTCTTCTTGTCTTCTGGGTGGCCTTCATCATCAAATGGAAAGATCCATGGCAAGGATTCGATCAATTTAATTGCCAAGAACCGCAGTCTCTTTGATTGGTCATTGTCAATTAGGTACGTGCTCTTGGCCTTTTTACTTTATTTGGTTGCAAACTTGCAATTCACGCTTTCAATTGATAGTCAATTAATCTTCTTACTTGATGGGTTAATTTCATCTTTCTCTGTTTATGGGTTCTATTTGGCTACTTTGATTAATGATGGGTTCTCCAGTTCTCCTTCAATATGGTGTTGTATGATATTGGGTTTTTGAGCAACTATTTTGCATAATGATTTTGGCAAAACTATTGACTTTGTGGACTACTGTAATGCTGTTTTGAGTTATGATATTAATTATTTAATTCTTGACTAACCTTATTGATTGGTGTTTGAAGGAAGCTTGCCCACAGAACTATTCTATATTCTGGATTACCAACCTTGATGATCATGAAATTAACTCTGGTGGAATCTTTTTGTTGTGGAATAAGAGGTTTAATATTTGGGTTATAACTAGCTAGGCATCCTAGACATATACATTGTTCTGTTCACGAGGCTAATACTAATAGTGCTTGGCTTATTACTTTTCTTTGTTTGTTTCTCATAAAGAACCTATGCATAGACTATTTGTTACTGGTACAAATTAAATATTCTGATTTGAAAAGCTTAACTGCAGTTTGGTACTATACAAGTTATTTTTGCTGTGTCATTTAGATTTTGAAATGAATTTGCTTATAATAGCTGTTTTCTTTAATGGTCATTGGACATGAGAAAAAGCTTAACTTAGCTTCCTATTTGTGGCCCTTCTGTATTTGCAGGTTAGAGAATCTGGTATTCTGGTATCTCAAAGTATCTCCTTTTTTTTGGCTGTGATTGTAGACATCTTGGAGATAACGTACTTAGGTAAGAATGCTTTAGGTGAATACAATGAGTGTTTTCCAGTAGTTATATAATGAGTATCTCCTACTTACTTTTTTCTTTCTTCTTCTCTATTTATTTTATGTTTCAGAATTACAGAAACTATTTGTCTTCTAAAACCTAGCATAATCATAAAATAAATATCTATTTTTATATGGGTTGTTTCATTGCAGGTAGCAAATTAGTGTTGTTTAAGTCCTACTAACACATCAATCGTACAATGGAAAGGTAGAGTTTTCATTTACAGGGTTTACTTTTTTATGGCATAATTTTTCTTTGTAATACATTTTATGGCATATCTTTGAATATATGAATGTGTTAGTTGGTCTTTCACTATGTGCATCCTAAGTTGTAAAAAAAGTAAATAGATATAGTACGTTACTCATTTTTTGTATTGATATTCATTGTTGATGTCTACTGTGCATATTCTTGTTTAGATTAATATTGTGACACTTGCTAATACTTAGTGAATTATTTTCTTATTTTTTATTGTTGGTTAGTAGGATGTTGACAAGAAGAGGAAATTATCAATAGCAAGTCAGCCACAACCAGACTCTCAGCCATGCACTCTGATAAGTTATTATGGGGAGAGGATTATCATGTATATTAGTTATTACCATGTATATTAGTTATTACCTGATATATAGCAGCAAACATTTAAACACACACACACACACACACACACATATATATATATATATATATATATATATATATATATATATATATATATATATTATATTTGCATAGTTATGAAAGTATTTAGTTTGTTTATGTTAGTTGGTGTAGTGGAAAAAAATTGATATAATGCCTTTGTTTATCACTAGATTATCCATAATAATAGAATTTTTTTGTTAAAAAAAAGTTCTCTTTAATTTCCTCAAAAAATAAAAGTTCTATTTAATAGCCGACAAACTAGATTTGTTTCCTGTTATCATTCAATAATTTATTGAAAATTAAAATTAAATTTGAAAAAAAAATTAAAATTTAAAAATAAAAGGAGACGAACTGAGTTTTGTCCCCTATTCCTCTCATTGCGCTATATATAGTTAACTTTCCCGCCAATCTCAGAAAATTAGGGATGAAATTTTATTGAATATGGGACAATATTAATTTCTTCTCCAAATGCAATAGGAGACGAAATTTATCAACCGTTGCCATTAATAATTGGGGACGACCATTAGGAGACGACTTTTGCCACAAAACGGTTCCGTCTCAAAATTTTTTGGGGGACGAATTCTCAACTTTTGGAGACAAACTGATTTTGTCCCTGAATGGGTTTTCTCTAGTAGTGATCCTAAATGGCCTATAGTGCCGTGAGCCTAAATTCTTCCGGAACCTAAACTCACAACATCATGATTTAATATCAATTGGTAAGAAATTCAAGCAACTTAGTTCTTCCCGTAGGAATAAGCTAAGCCACCACCTATTTAGCTACACATGCTCACGGAATCAAGAGTTTATCAAGTTCATGTTTCCGATTCATTAATTTCCTAAAGCATGCTTCTAGGTGATAAATCTATGAACATACTTAGGATACATGAAAGTATAGTAGCCAAATGATTCAAAACATGCATAAACATTAAAGAACATAGGAATTACATTGTTTTGTGCACAAGTTAGCCCTAGCCCCAAATTCAACTACTCACAACTCATATTTACACAACTACAAGCCATAAACATCATAAATAACAAATAAAAGAGAGCAAGGAGTGGAGAACAAGTGATATACCCATGGGTTTGACTCTTTTTGGAGCCAAACCAAAAGCACAAGATGTCTCCCTTGCCTCCTAGATGCTATATGAGAAGAGAAATGCTTCAAAGTATAGGGATTTCAGTTTCTATAACACAAATCACTATACAAATCCACAAAATCTCAAGAACAAAGTAAGAACAAGGCTTGAATGTGTGAGAAACAAGAGAAGTGATTGATCAAAGTGTGTAGAAACTTCGGTTTTGGTGAAACCCAAGTGGCTACACACCTTTCTCTTACACAAAACTCAAAGAACTATGTACAAAGTATGAAAAACTAATCTAAAACTAGAGAAAATAGAGATTTTGATGCTCCAAAATGAGAGAGCCAAGGGGGTGCACGGTTTTGGGGAGAGAGAATGGGCTATTTAAAGGCCAATTAAGGCAATCCAAATCAAGGGTGGAGATCAAAAGGAATGAAGGGCTAGATGTGATTGACAAATGTGTAAGCACAAATTATGGATCTAGTCTTTGACTCCATATAGAAATGACTTATAATGCCCATAAATATTTTGGTGGAGGAGAAAAAGTAAGGGTATAAGGGTCATGTGTAAGGGAAAGGTAATAAATGGGAGACAAATTTGTAAAGTGTAAGAATTGGATCATTTTTCATCATTCAAATTTTGAATTTCAAAATAACCTAGACCTAAAGTCTCTAACCCTAATCAGCCCTTCCATGTCCTCCGCACATGTTCTCGGCCGGCCAACTCTGCCGGAAATGTCGGGAATCCGGCGTTGACCACTGTTGACCCTTTTTTGTCCGTTTGCGCACTTTCTTCTCCTATATTCCTTCAATTGAATCTCCACCGAGACTTCAGAATTGGCCTCCGACCTCTTCATACGAAATGTTCCTACATGAGTGTAGATCATCCTGGTAAAATTTTCAGAGCTTATTTCACCGTGGTTTGGTCCGAAATGCTGCCGGAATCCGTACAGTTCCGGTTTTGCAATTTTCATCTTCTAGTACAGAAAATTGGACCGATCTTCTGAAGGTCTTCCACTCTGAACTAGCTCTTACACTCTTCATAAAAAATTATCCTTAGGATGTCTAGAATGGATCTGGAAAGTTTCAACTCATTCGGAGTTCATTTGGTCAGTCTTCTGATCCTTCTTCCTTGCATAGCTCAGTTTCTCCTAGCCGGAATAGGAAAATGTGCTAAAGTTGAGTTTTTAGGGCATTTCCAAGCTTTTCCATTATTTCCTAGCATGATAAGGAAAACATAATAAATATATATAAATAAACACAAAGGTTAAGCAAAAATGCAAGATTAGGGGAATAATTACTAGGTAATTATGGACCTAACAAAATACCTACTTACACTTTGCTTGTCCTCAAGCAAAAACATAAACTAAATTAGCACAAACAAGCTAAAAGACATACTTGCATCCTTGGTGAATTTAACCATTTCCCTTAGGCCCCGTTTGGTTCGCAGGAATGTCAAAATTGGAAAAGGATTTATTTTCCTTTCCAGATGGATATGGAATGGAATATGTTTTGGTATTTCCATGTGAGTGTTTGGAATATTACTAGAAATTAAATTTTGGAATTAATTTTTCATTTCTATTGTAGTGTCTGGTAAGTCATAAGAATGGAATATGAAATTATAATTTTCAATAACACCCTTTTACTAATTAAAGTACAGCAATTTATAAGGAATATTGGTGGGGAATATAAATTTTTAGAGGGATAATTAATGTAATTTTGCCTTTGACAGTGGGAAATGGAAATAGAATACCACCCCTGACTAGGTAATTCTATTCAGGCTTTATGAGGGAGTCAATTTCCAGTCAAATCTTATTTTTTATTTCCTTTCCAATCTTTAATTACAACCAAACGGAACATCTGAATGGAAAATGAAATTAATTCCCATTCCATACCATAATTTCCTGCCATCCAAACGGGGCCTTAGAGAACCATGACTTAGTGGAATGACTTTCAATTAAGCAAGCTTAGAAACCAAATTTTCAAAATGCAAAGCTAATAATTGGATTTGGAAAGTCATGCTCAACAAAATAGATTGAATGCATGCATATGCCATGTGTGCCACCGTAAATGATTCACATGGGATTAACTTGAACCGCATTTGTCTAACCATCAAATTCACATGGATATCACTCATTTTCACACAAACGTTTAATGGTTAGTGTTTGCACTCAAAAGCAATTCAATTGACATGCTTTCCATAGGCTTGCTCTTTCATCTTTTCTCCACATGATCATTGCATGAGTTCTCTTGGATCACAAGGTCTTTTATTTAGACTGTAATGGGGCTTAGGTGAGGGGTTAATGAAATGGAGGGAAAGGAAATTACAAATTCTAAGCCTCCTAGTAAGTAATTCTCTTGTTGAGTTCCTCTTTCTCTAAGACTCTAGGTGCTTTGTAAAACCTTCTTTTTCTTTTCCACAAACCTAAACTAAAGGACTACAAAAAACTATTATTCCCCTTTTGTACAACCCACACTCTTTTTGTATTTTTTTTCTTTCTCACACTTTTTTTTTTTCAACACTTTTCTATTTATTTTATTTTTTTTCTATTTTCTTTTCTTTGGTGACCCTAGTCCATAATATTGACTTGGACTAATTGATTTTAGTTGTGAAACTCATATTAGTATATCAGACAGCACAAACCTTTACATGTACTCACGAGACTGAAGATGAACCTCCTAGACCTCTGATTGCACCAACAAACGCATAATTTTTTCCCATTTGAATCCGTTGGTAGTCAAGGTCACCTTATATTAATTAGCTTGACCGCTTTTAAACATTCACATTCCACAATAAGGGGCCGAAAATAACCTTCCAGAACAAACTGAAGTCCATTATTGATAGAATGATAGCAAACAATTCGATCAAGAGCAAGAATAGAGATGTTTCAAGCTTCTTGCTTAGGAAATAGCAATGGCTCTGATTTGAAGGCCTTCATGACTTTGAATAACCCCCCACTGAAAAGACCATGCCAGTTAGACGTCGACCCATGTCTTGTACTGCTTGATTTGTCCCAACATGTGATGACACGATCGACCAAAGCATCGATCGATTAATATTACTACGAGATAACCCATGCAAGACTTGGTTTCTTTGAGAACCAAGCAAATCAAATCACAAAGACTTGATTGAACTAATTTACAGTAGTACAGACTACAGAACTATATGAATCATACGGCATGCCCGGCATCTGCGAGAGCGCAATCTTCTTGAATTCAATTCTCTTACGTATTTACTTACTATGGTTGTCAAGCGTACGTGGCCCAAAATTATAACTTATTTTCGCTTTAACTAATTTTGATTCTTGTTTTATAGAGCATTTAACAAAAAAAAAAAAAAATTAAGTCCTGGGACCCCTATGAGTTACAGAGTTAACAATCAAAACTCTTAGTTTACAGATGCTTCCTTGCTTTAAATGTAACTTCAGGTAGTTTCTATCATACAATTTATGATTAATAGACTATCGAACTTTATCTTAGAGCTTTAATTTGCAGGTAAGGTGCAGCTAAGTTGGTCAAGTATAAGAGTTGCTTCACCTAGGCTGAACCAAGCGTGTTGTTTGCTTAATCACTCTCACTAGCTACTCACGGCCAGTTCTTTCTGTGAATATGCTTTGAATCAAAGCAAAAACAAAGTGAATCATATTGATTAAAGACTAAATGCACTTCACTTATGAAAGCAATGTCTTTGCTTAACTAGGAGATCACTGACTAATTGAAACAGTTAGTGCACCTACATAGACCCACAAGTAGTGTTGAGATCTCAACTATTGAGGAAGTAAGTCTAAAAGATAAAAAGGGACAAATAAAACTCAAAAAGCAGTTTGTTCCATGATTTATTGGAATGCTATAAATAATAAAGTTTGAGAAAATCATTCATGCATAATGGTTAATTATTTGATTTCTTACTCAAACTAACTTTAAGCCAAGTGAGACGTTTTCATAAATTATGTTTTTTCTTTTTTCTGTTTTTAACTTTAACAAAGAGTTAGAAGATCACACAACTCAAATGCATAATACTATATAATAGTTTTGAGAAAGTGCAGCATGTTTGATTTTCTACTCAAACTAATTCTAAGCCGAGTGACACGTTTCCACTTGAAATCACACTTTTTTTTTTTTTTTGTTAAGGTAATGTAAGATCATAGACTCGTTTCTAACAAATTAAAATCTTTTGTTTTGTCAATATGAAGCTACCTAATTAACTTTTTCTCAAGGAAAACAGACAGCAGATTTAAAATAGTTAGACGAGGGTATGTATGTGGATGTGAGTTCGTTTTTTTTTTTTTTTTTTTTCAAAAACAAGTTAGTAGTTGATGACCGTGTGTCTGTGTAGATTAATGAGTTGGAAGTTCAATTGAATAATTGATACTCTAACCGACACTCAGAACAAGCATAAATAATTTATAGATAAACATTCGTTTCTTCATTGACTCCATCTATCTGTGGATTGAAATATATAAAAATAAACTCTAGAAAATGAAATTATATATCTAGTCAACTATCAGTACGGTTTTGATGAACAAAAATTATCCGTACATTATGTATAGAATTTACGTGAGGAATATTCTGTCTTTGGATATATCAAAAATAGAACGAAATTAGGTTTAAAAAATTATCTATAATTAATGATAATTACTTATAATGTGTGGAAAAAGCTGCTCGAACCAACCGACAGACAAGGAGAAGCATTGGCTTTGTTTCTTGGCTTGCAATTGAAGCGATATGAATAGGTATATGGCAGTTAGAACCACTAAACTCCCTTCTCTATAGAGAGAGAGCCTTACCTTCTATCTCCTCTCACTACTCCTTCACTCCCTCACTCCCTCACTATATGTTTCTCCCAGAAACACACACGTGGATATGTACGGAGAGACTCGAACGGAGATGTACGTATGGTCTGGATGTACGGGCGTCCATCCCTTGTATTAAGCTTTTGACCCTCCGGCGGCGCCACCACAATAGCAGAAAGAGTCTCTCACCTCCCACTTGTCGCCACCTGCTCACTTTCTCATCCACAAAATTCAATCCGAGCCAACACTTCAACTAAAAACCAGGACTCAGTAAGCCTAGCCTCTTATTTTTTTTTTTTTTTTTTTTTTTTACCCCACAACACCTCTAACACTTCAAACAATCAAAGTCCTCTCACCCTTCTGCATACCTCTCCTGCATATATACCTACCCTCTCTTTCTTTCTCCATCCTTTTTTTTCCTTTTTTCTTTTTTTAATTTTTATTTTATTTTCTGGTCTTATGTGAATTCGGCCTTGTAAATTTTCATGGCTCTGATTGTTGACCAGCAATCAAACTTCAAACACTTCTGTAAAATCTGCAAGAAAGGATTCGGGTGTGGAAGAGCGCTGGGAGGGCACATGAGGGCGCATGGAATCGGCGATGAGAGCGGTCAGATTGACGACGACGACGACCCGCCCAGCGATTGGGAGGACAAAATCGGCGGAGGCAACAACGTGCCTTCTACCAACAACAAATGCATGTACGCCTTAAGAACAAACCCTAATCGCTTGAAGACTTGCCGGAATTGCGAAAATTGTGGCAAGGAGTTCTTATCCTGGAAATCATTTCTCGAACACGGAAAATGCAGTAGCTCCGTCGATGCAGCGGAGTCTTTGGTCTCATCACCGGATTACGAAGACGACAGGAGAGGGTGCAGCGGGTGGTCTAAAAGAAAGAGATCCTTGAGAGCAAAAGTGGGTACGTTTGGTAATTCACATTGCCCATCAAGTGAGGAAGAAGATCTAGCCAACTGCTTAATGATGTTATCTAATGCAACCGTTGATCCTATGGAAGCTGAACCAGAAGAATCTTGTGCTTCAGCTAGCAAAGAAGAAGAACGAATTAGAAACCCTATGAATAATTATATGGCTCCGATTTCCCGTGGGGTGGTCGTAGACAACAACAAGGCAAAAGGGATCGCTAATAAAGGTTTGTTCGAATGCAAAGCATGCAAGAAAGTTTTTAATTCTCATCAAGCCTTGGGTGGTCATAGGGCCAGCCACAAGAAGGTTAAGGGCTGCTTTGCTGCCCGCCTCGACCACCTCGAAGATAGTATGGCAGACGACGACGTCATTACCCACGAAGAGTTCTTCCCATCGAAACCAAACTCAAGTTTACAGTTCGACCACGGGTCTAATGGCCCATCGTCAGCCTATACCTCCAAGAGAAAATCGAAGGTACACGAGTGCTCCATATGCCACCGGATTTTCTCTTCGGGGCAGGCGTTGGGCGGGCACAAGCGGTGTCATTGGATCACGTCTAACGCAGCCCCGGACACGTCGACTTTGGCCAAGTTCCATGAGTTTCAAGAAAGCATGGAGCAGCAAATGATGAACCAGCAAAGGCCTAAGTTTGATACCACTTCTGATCCACTCGATCTCAAGCTTGATCTAAACCTTCCCGCTCCCGCTGCGGATGAGAATGGCGGAGGAGGAGGAAGAAGAGATCGTCCGATTACAACTCCAAATCCATCAAGCCTAGAGGTGTCTACAGATTTTTTTTTACAGTCTTGGGTGGGGACAAAAGAGGAGGACAATCCCCATCATCGTCTTCACTCCCACAACCAAATTGACAACGACAACAACATTATTAACAACGACGAATATAATGTTGATAACAACAATAATAGCAGTGGTTCAATGCAGAATGTGGTGGATGAAGCAGACAGTAAGGTAAAGTTAGCAAAGCTAAGTGAACTAAAGGATATCAACACAAGTGGGAGTTCCTCGCCATGGTTGCAAGTGGGGCTTGGTTCAACAACTAATGTTGCAGCTGACCCGTAATTATTTTGATCATGTCCAGGACTGTGAGATTTTCTAATTTCTCTCACTCTCTTTTTCTTCTTTATATATTTTGTACGTATTAATCAAGAAACTGTAATTATCAACTCGACAAGCTCATCATATATAGTCCCCATATATATATTCTTGTTACAAATGTACTTACTTTTTTCAATGTACATTTTTTTTTTGGGGTCATCAGGAACCCTACATTTATTTGTTCCAGCAGAGAGAAAAACAAGGTAAGTGCACTAGCTATCACTGGATCAGAGTACTTATATTCCACTTCGGGTTCAGGCATGTTATAATTTTGTTGTATTAAAATGCTGTTTCCTATTACATAATTATCTTGTTGATCGAAAAAGCTTCAAAGTCATTGTTATTTTGGATTTTTGTGTGTGTGTGTGTAACGAAATTCAACTACGTATACCACACACTGCTTAGGATTTCCTAGAGAAGAAGATAACTTTCCAGAGTAAAAATTAACTGGGATAAATTGTGATGGATCCTGTGAAGCAGCGTTGCAAGTGATCCTATGTTTCGTACAATACTGTGAATATTATCTCCCTAACTAATGAATTTGGAGAACTGGACATGGATTGTAGTCCATAATCAAATCCAGTTTGTTAGAAAATATCTCTACGCGTCAGAATTGTTTGAGAGCTAGCTTTATGATTGACAAAACTTTCCTATTCACTTGTGACTTGTGCTAAACCACCAGATGATCGTAACTGTACATATTAGTCAAACTGGTTTTGATCAGCAAAGCTACGAGCATAATTGAAGCCTGCGAACAAGTAGTTCTTGTTTTCAACGCGCTTATTCAAAGTCATTTAGTAGATCCACTTTGTTATAATTTTAGTATTAGAACGAACATCCTTAATTAAGGTTTAGGGTTTGGTACACTTAAGAGATACCATGTAGAGCTCCGGATTTTGAATACATTTTATTCATGCATGTATATAATATGTGTATAGTATTCTTATTTTCGTTGCACCTGACACACACACTAACCCAATATTACATGTCGGTAGATTGTGAATTTACGATGCACGTTATAACATGTCTTTTTACATGATCAATTGTTTCGATTGGTAGGTTCAACAAGAGATCGAACATCGAACATATATATATATATGATTAACATTAATTAGAATCAACTTACTAAGCAGATCACTAAGTTGCAGAGACTACTAATCAGTTAGCTGCATATGCTTATCCAGAAAAGGAAAAGCTAGCTCCACTTGCGCTATACCCCAACTTCTTTGTAGAAAGGTCTAGCTAAAAACCACTGTCCTCCTCTAGTCTCTTCAACCACAGACGAGTTTAAAAAAAAAAAAAAAAAAATCAAAAGATTTCACTTTTACCCTCATGGTGACTCGAACCACAGACGAGTTAACTTTCTAAGAAATCCATGCGCACCATATTTTAAACGTGCAACCAACTACTCTATATATATGCTCACATGGGAAATTCATGATTTTTCTTTAATTTCTAGAGCTTAATCATTAAGGACTTAGTAACCAATAGAGCACTCTAGGCTAGTTAGTGCTTGTTAAAATACATTGTTTTAGTGGAGAGGACTCTTATAATTATCTCAGGAAGTTCTGTTAATGCAACTTGGGGTATAGGCACCAGGTCAGCCCATGTATTCTGCGGTTTCATTAATCAAGACTTGAGGGCAGCCACACTAAACCTTATTTAAAAAAATATAAAATAAAAAGAGTTCTTGGTTGCCTCTCATTTTTATTTCAGGGCCGGCATTGAGGACAATAACTCAAGGGAGTGGATCCTCTCCTGAACTCGTGTTTTACCTGACATTCCTAAGCTTTCAACAACAAAATGACACGTGTATAAGATGCATCGAACTGCTCATATTGATTTTTCTCACTACTTTTAATTTATTTTTTCAATCCTTCCTTTGACGCTATGACCAAGTACTTGCTTCTTCGTCTTCTTCAAGTTCAAACCCAGACTTTTTCAACTCCTCGTCAAAAATCAATCGAGCTTTAACACAATTGAAAGAAACCCAATTGAGATTTTCACATATTAACACAAACCCAGTTGAAATTTTCACATATTAATAGGAACCTACTGAGATTTCACACATTAACAGAAACTCAATTGAGGTTTAACATAATTAAAAGAACATTAGTTAAGAGGGGGAGTTGCTGGTGTTGCGGTCGACCGAGAAGTTCCGATCATCGTCATCGTAGCTGGTCCTCGGGACGTTGCTGCGTTGATGTTGAAGAAGCGAGAAACATAGGGAGCGTCATGTGCTCGTCGTCTTCATCACAATCCCAAATTCAGTCATCCCAGACAAAACCAGACCACCTCCCACGAAGCCTAGCAGTCTCTAACAAAATCCAAGCCTACCTCTTCATCTTCTTACAGTGCAGCCAGAGATCTCTGGCAATGAAGAATTGAAAGAGGCGCAGGAGAGGGGGAGAGAGAGAGAGAGAGAGATTGGCAATAGCAAAGGAAAAGTGAACTTTAGAAGGAAAATGAGAATTAAATTTCTTGCAAACCATTAGATATGACATTATACACGTGTCATAATCTACCTGAAAGCTTAGGTAGCTCAGGTAAGAAGGTAGCTCATGAGAGGAATTGTTCCCATAACTCAATAGGTCCAATCTTGGAATGGAATCTACCTAGGAAAACTGCCTACCCCTTCTCAGAAGTTAGAAGCATGACTTTTTCAACAGGAACACTTCATGGTCGCCTTTTATAAAGTAAACATACCATCATAATGAAAAATAAGCCATTTTCATAAAGGAATCGATGGATGAACTATTATTTAACATTTCTGATTTCTTGCTCATGAAAATGCCAAATTATCTTATATATGTGCGTCATTTCTTGCTCATCGAAACGGTTGTGAGGCCGCCTACTTAGGTAGATAGATTCTATGAACTTTGTTTGTCCATGCGTGTGAGGTATATCTGTGTAGCCAGTACAAGTTTGTTCATACCATGTACAAATGGTACACGAACCAAAAAACTCCTAGTAAAAGTTTATGTTGAGAGTGTACTAATTGAGACTTAGGGTTCAAAAGCTTCCAGTTACAAGTTTGGAATCAATATCAACAATATTTTCGGGGCCTCGGTAGTACTCCTTGTCATTTAATGGAATCTGTCAATTTAATGAACTTTCTGGGCTAAAAGTTAGCCGGATCCTCTCAATGCAAGAAGGATTGGAAATTCTTAATCTATTATATAATCTTAAAATTCCATAAGAGCTTTAGGAAGGTGTATTGCATTTGGATTTGTGCAGAATTCTTTTAGTTGACAGACTTTTTGAAAAGTCCACATAATATTTGAAAAGTTATAGACTGCTATTGATTTCTTAAAATCATTGATTTTAGCAACAGACATTTTGTTGATTCATGAAAATCTATATATTTTATTCTGAATGACTTCTATAGATTTCCTAGCACGTACAAAAAATAAAAACAAAAAACAAAACCAATGCAGCCCAAATGCAAAACAAGATAATAACTCATTCAATTCCCTCTTCAATGGTCAAACATCTTCTAGTAGAAATTGACTCAAATGAATGATTATTACTCTATCTAGCTAGTTTGTTCATATTTCTAATCTCCAATCAACATAACAATACAATATAGATTACTTGATGTTTATAGTTAATTATTCTCATCAATTTTGTTTTCGCCGATTAACATATATCATAACAATATTGGTCAATGTCTTGATCTTTTTTCTTTTTTTTGAAAGGGTATTGATTTCATTAGATTCAATAGCCATAAGCAAAGGGCTAGAGTCTAACATGCACTTGAATAGGAAACAGACAAATCCCGAACTCTATCAAACAAATGCAAACTCATTACAGATCTGTTTTGAGCTCGTTATAGCAGCGAGCTTATAGTACAAAGAACAATTCCGTGTCTTCTAGGGCAAAATTATCTTCTAGCCTCCCATTAGCCAATCACGCCATTGTGGTACCAACAGAATGCCACTTCCTAGCAAAACAAATAGAAGCAACTCCTTGTCCATAAGCCGCTTGGGGTGCACCTACCATTCAAGATATTTACCAACTCCAATAGAAGCCCTGATCTAAATAGATAGGCACTTGCAGATCGTAAATCGACCTAAGCCCAAGAAGATCCAATTCTTAGGCCAGGCCATCCCAATCCACTAAGTAATAAGTGAGGGTGGCAATACACCTTTCTGGAAAGCCCATGGATCAGGCCTAAGTAGCCCATATGTGAGTCTAGGCCCAAAAGCCCAAACCCACACACAAACAACCCTAGCAGGCATAGGCCATCTCCTGCCATGCCGCCGCCGCCAGCAAGACTTCCGACGGGCGTCCCTTCCACAACATCATTCGCCGCTCGATTCAAGTTCTAGCCACAGCCGAGACCACCATAATCAAGCCTCGTCCAAGCCGAAACCACCAAAGACCCGATCTGCTGTGTCGGGCTCCTCCCCAACGACTAGACGTTGCTAGCGTATACAACGCCGATCACCTACCGATCAGAATCAGGAAACCTCCACCTAAATTTTGATCACCAAGAGCACCGAGAAAACAACCAGTACAAAATCGAAACTCAATATCCACAGGTCACGAGCGCCAGAACACCGTGCCTAGGCTAGAAGACCGTCGAACCCTTGATGGAAGTCCTCTCTGTGCTCGACGAAACCCTAGGAGAGGAGAGCGCCGCTTGTAAAATAAGAACAAGTATTGACATTATTGAAACTTACTAAAATAAAAAGAGTAGACATGAATATAATGTCTTGATCTATTATCAATCAATTGAAATTCAATTGTTAAAACTTTCTTTGAACCATAATATAAATTCAAATCGATGAGAATAATTAATAAGACAAAATTCAGTTTAATTTTGATAGCAACACTATTCAAGGTTTTAGGGGTAGACCACAATATTTGGGTTTTAGAGTTTCATAAATTATTTTTGTTGCTATTAGGTTTCTAAGTATCACAATTGAAAAACAAACAAATCACATTCAACAACTACAATGAACATGTTTGGTATAAAAAAAACGTTGATATCATAAAAAATTAGAGAAAAGATAATTAAAAAAAAAAAAAAAGAAATGATCATTTACCCAATTTCAGCTTAAAAATTGTCCACTTGCTCCACTAACAGTTTTTTAACCCCATTTACCCAAAACACTCTAACAGATTATTTCCCTAATACCCAATTAATTCTTTTTTATTTATTTTTGGGACTTTTTTGCCCTCACCTTCTTTCTCACTTAGAGGGAGAAGTCATCCTCCACCTTGCCGGACTCCGATGACCAGTGGCCGGCCGCCGACTCCGGCGACCGGTCACCGGAATCCAGCTACCGGACTGGTGTCCGGATTCTGGCGTCTGAATTTATTGCCCCCTAATAATACCCAGTAACCATATTATTGCCCCCCAGTAATCATATTATTGCCCCCCAATACTCATATTATTGCCTCCCAATAATCATATTATTGCCCCCCAAAATCATATTATTGTCGTCCAGTGAATTGTATAAACTCCCAAAATCAAAATGAATACACTACAGGCACAATTGATTAATTTATAATCATATTATTGTCTCCCAATAATCATATTATTGCCTCCTAATAATCATATTATTGCCCCAATAATCATATTATTACCCTCCAATAATCATATTATTACCCTCAAGTGAACCAAAATAAATACACTACAGACACAATTGATCAATTTATATGTTCAATTGTACAGGTTCACTTTTTTTTCTTTTTTTTTCCTTCCCCATTCTCGGAGCTCATAGTATACCAAAAAAAAAAACAATCACAGTATACCAAAAAAAAAAAAAAATTCTCTGGGCACGCATCAGCGTGTGAGGCCGATGCAGGAGTGGTCGAGGCGTGGTTGTGTAAGGGGAGCGGATTCAATTCAGGTTGCGATCGGAGTCGGATCGGCGTTGGAGCTGAGTTCTGGCAATGGGCCTTGGATCGTTGGATCTGTGGTTTGGGTGACAGCGACGCCGGAGGCGGATCGATCGAGGTGTTGGCCCGAAGCCGAAGGTGGGGGGCCGGAGCAGCCATGGCAGAGAGAGTCTAGTTTGAGAGAGAAAGAGAGAGAGAGAGTCTGGTTTGGGTGACGGCGGCGCTCGGAGGTTCAATTCGAATCCGGATGCAGTGCTCCGATCTTGGGGCTGGCTTGGGGGACCCATGACGGTTGAGATCGTTTCTGATGGGGTTGTTGACTTAATGGAGGTGTTGGCCCGATGTCGGAGGTGGGGCGCCGGAGCAGCCATGGCAGAGAGAGAGTCTGAGAGGAGAGAATTAATTAATAGGGGCAAAAATGTCTGTAGATATTAGATTGGGTAAATGGGGTTAAAAAACTCTTAGTGGACTAAGTGGGCAATTTTTAATCTGAAATTGGGTAAGTGGTCACGACCCCAAAAAAAAACCAAGAACAGAGATGATGGAGGACCAATTTAATTCAGAGAGAAGGACTTTGATAGACTTTTTCAAATCTTTAGTCTGGTGACTAGAAAATTATTGGAGTTTGGTATATATGATTTTCTAATTCCATAAGTATCCATGATTATCCATAATTTTCTAATTTCATAAGTATGAATGATATTTTGAATACATATGTACTTTCATTCATTTTTAAAAGTCCTAATTAAATACCCCTACATTTTGGTGGAATTATGAAATCTTTAAAAATTCTAATTGAATACCCCAAGACTTTCTGTCACGCCCCTGATTTTTAACACAAATAAAAATCCATATATAATCTCATAATTATACATGCGTGATCGTTCAGTCATCAATACCAAATACCAAGAAACTGTTTCCCTTTCAACTAAATACATATTGATGCCCTGAACCCACTATGTCAATATTGACCCGCCCACAGAGTCATATATTACATAAGCTTACGAATTAAATTATCAACAACAAAATAAAACTTAAATGCACCTCAGAGTTTACTACACAACGGAAATCCTAATCAACGGTAAAGTCACAAAAATGACTTCCTACCGTAAAGCTGCAAAGGCACTACCTCAGCTTCAGCCACAATTATCCTGACCTGCAGTATTAACCCCTACACCGTTTGAATAGTGCACCAGGTTGTCACACAACAAACCCGGTAAGCTTTTGCAAGCCCGTATGAGTAACTCAAAACAACTCACACAAAATCACGGGCTAAAACCCGCACGTTTCAATCGAGGAAACAACTCACACAAATCACGTTTCAATTAAGAAACAAATCACGGGATAAACCCAAACAAATCATGAGATAAACTCACACATTGATTTCTATCAAATCGTTAATAAGGAAAACAACTTGCACCTTGTCCCCTTAAAAACCGTTAATAAGGAAGCAACTCACACCTTGTTCCCTAAAAACACGTAATCTCATGAGTTAGATATAACCAATTCCGGTTACCCCATGAATCATAATTGTGGCAGACAGACTAGAGCTCTAATTGAATTCGTAACCACTCGTCCGGCCAAAGACGTGATTACCTGATATTCTGCCCAAGGTCATAGACCTTCATTCCTCGAACTTTCAGTCCCTTGGAATAAAACATTAAAGGAGTCGCACTGGACCCAAAATGTTACACAAATCGCAACGCTTTTCAAAACAATCGAAATCAACATTTCCACAATCATTGTTTTCCGAAAAGCTATAACCCAAAACAATAATGAGCAACATTCATGCATATTGTTTTCATACACAAATCTCAACGCTTTTCAAAACAAATCGAATAAACAATTCCACAATCATTTGTTTTCTGAAAAGCCATAACACAAAACAATAAAAAGCATCATTCATGCATATTGTTTTCATAAATCAACAAAACCCACAAATACATATATATTTCACGTAAATATATATACGTAGTCATCGGCTCAGGAATGCCTACTAATATCAACTATAGTTTGCAATTAAATCAATAACTCTCAAAACGATAAAGGTAATTCCGTTCGTAAATGAACCTTATGAGATTACTCACCTCGAAATTCCCGATGCGTCTTCAATATAGAACAAAGCAGCCAAACCACAAATAACCGTCCAAGAATACTTCGTTAAGTACCTAATCACATACGGTCTCAACTTAGTAACGATTCACAAATGATTTAAGTCTGAAACCCTTGTTTTGAACTAAAATCCCCAAAGTGACGTCAATCGAGGCGAAACCACATCCGAGACCACCCCATGTCTCCGGAATACTTCTACGATCGATATGTCAAAATCACAAGTCGATCGAACGCTCAAATCCTCATGGATCGAATCATCAAACGGTCCGAAACCGTAAAAATCACAATATATTCATACGATCTCCAAAAATTGCATATTATATATCGAAACGCTCGTATCGACGAGTAGAAGATATATAATACCAGAAACTATCCCTTACATGACCGGAAGGCTGCCAAAACGCCGCCACAGTCGGCGGTGCAACCACCCCAACCACCACCAACCAAAACTCAAAACTAGATTAATCCAACCGTCCAAAATGTCAAGAACCTCAAATAGATCAACTTTAATACCTGGGGTTCAAGCCAACTCGGCCTAGATCGCCGCCTAACGCTACCACAAGCCGCCGTCAACTGTTCACCCTGAGTTGATCCGATTCCGACGTGAATCGATCCAAACAAACATCACAGGTCGATCAGGGAGGCTCCTACGAACTCAACCAAGAAGACTTGAAGCCGTGACGTGGCCGGAGCAAGGATTTCCAGTCGGGTCCGAATACCTCGATCTATGCCGCCTTAGAGGAGAATCGTCGTTAGAGGCCACCACAGGGAGGAGCAGAACAAGGAGGCGAACAAGCTGGCAAAGTTTCACGGCCGGAGACCGCCGGAGCTCGCCAGAAACGTCGGGTCGGATCGACAGGATCCGGGTCGGGTCAGTCGAAAATCAGGAGAGAGAACGGAGAGTTTCTGAGTTTCCGGAAATGGAAACTTGCCAAAATGAAAATAGTAACCTTCCAAAAACGGAAACCCCTATATATAGTAACTTTCCAAATTTTCAAATGCTCATAACTTTCTCATACGAGCTCCGATTTCCGTGTTCCACATATCCACTAACTCGTATCGACGCGCTCTACAACTTTCATGAAGGAAGGTTTCAGAGAATCTAAAGGTATCAAAAGTCAACCTTGAAACCCCCCCTAAATCCACAATTTTCGAATAATTATTCGTCCGAAGCACTTCCGCTCCATCCACGAGCCACGAAACCGTCCAATAACCACAAATTAGATTCCAGAAAATCCTCGAAAAATAAATACGAATTTCCGGGGCATCACACTTTCATGGACTGCTAAAAGTCTATATTGAATACATTCAGACTTTTAAATTCCATATATTTCTTTAAAAGTTCCACTAATTCCATATACAATACATCCCCCTTAGTGTGTGTGTGTGTGTGTGTGTCAAAACCTTTTGAGTAAACAATTTAGGCAAGAGCAAGACTCAATCGTCATGCAAAAAAATATTTCAGAGGTCAAGCTAGAGCAAGACTATGTATGTTGTGAGTGAGATATATCATCAAAGATTCAATAAGGTAACTTAATTTGTTAATTACGGTTCATTTTATCACTGAAAACAACCATTGTTCGGAATAATACATACACCAATACATGAACACATGCATGCAAGCCTACATTGGTACATAACTACTCCTTAAGAAATAAAGCTCTAAGTTTAAGCTAGACAAAAGCACTTCGTCTTCGAGGGAAAAATATATACTATTACCTACGTTCGCCGACCATGCAATTGTGGTATGGAACACAGATAACAATTTTAAGAAGACTCATAGAAGAACTTCAGATAGGCTAGACTAGACAAACTCGATCAAACAGAACCGTTTGTCACCTAACTAAGAAAAGAAAAAACACACACACAAAATGCATAGACTGGTCTGAAGTCTACTAACACTCCCCAAAATTGGAAGGAATTTATTGGAAAGATAAAAACTAAAAAAAAAAACTGAAACAGGCAGCAGCCAACATGTTCCAAAGAGCTCTAACCCAAGGCCCAACAGTTGGCCCAGCCCAGCCCAGACCCAGCCTATGCCCCTCTGTGTAGATCTGTCAAGTGCACACCACTGTCGCCACCACAGAACAAAGAACACCCCCATCACCACCTTGACACCTGGTGTAGATTTGGAGCAGAGATCCAACCTAGCCCACGTCGTCTAATTCTGTCTCGTAAATCGGTGCCCTGGATCTCACTTGTCTCATAGCTGCATCAAACTAGAAATGGACGCCTACGACCAGCATTGTAAACCCTCCAGGCAAAGCAAACCCAAAGGCCAAAGGAAAACCCCAGTAACCATAACCCGTCTGGCAGTAGCATCACAACATCCATGCGACCAATGGCTTGCACTAACACTGGGCTTCCATCGAACGAACATTGCTTGACTAATGACCGATTGGTGCAGCTAAGATATGAGGAAAAATTGTGTGACTAGAGAGGGAAAAAATAGCAAAATTAGTAATTGCTATATATTTTTTAATTTGTTTATTACATCAACATAATGTGATTAAAGTTGTCTCCTTTCTTCTAGTTCGCTATTAATTTTATAACATGTGCATCTTAATTTAGGTCAACTAGTTCCTTTCTTCTTGTTTCTTTATTCACTTTCTAGTTCCTTTCTTCTTGTTTCTTTATTCACTTTCAAAAGGATCTCAGGATCGATCCTAGATGTAAGAAATATACTGACAACTAGTTCAATTTTGCTTTCAAAGGTTGCTTGCGATACTTCTGAATTGGACATGTTTGTACTTAATCTCCAGGTCCATAGCCTTTCAATATTATCATAGCCATAAATGCTGATTGAATAAGAATTTGGACACACCATTCGAACTCTCTGTCATGTTTATGTATATATCCAGGTTATAGTTTAGTAAGAACAATTATAACACCCAGTTTGACTATCAAAGCCTCTTCTCTAACAAAGTAGTCTTTGTATTTAAAGTCAACTTTTGCTCTGCTAGGATTTTCTTCCTAGCCGAAAGACTGTCGAGATTGGTGCAGTGATGGCAGCTACAAAGGGGACGGTGGCGTCTCTTGCCTTGTCGGAGGAGGCTGTAGTGAGCCTGGTTGGGGGCGGGGATACGATTTGCGACCCATTTTTTTACCTATGCGGACGTCTGCTAACTAAGAAGCCGGTGGCTATTCGACGTTCTCGACGGCGATGTCTGGAATATGGAGGATGAATTAAAGGGTCCTGATCCATGAAGAGGAAGGGGAGGATCTTCGTGTTCCAATTCAAGGAGCAGAAGGTGAAGCACCGTGTTCTTCATGGAGGCCCTTGGTACTATAGCAACTCGATGTTATTGCTAGCATATTATGATGGTGTTGAGGCTCTGGCAGAGGTGCCTCTATACTTTCTGGAGGTGTGGGTGGTGGTGACGGGTCTAAGAGTGGCCATGAGAAACAATCGGGCTCTCACCCGACTTGGCAACATGTTGGGTACTTTTATCAAGGCTGATCAAGGGGTGTTCCGACGCAAGGAAGCCACCCAGAGAATCAGTCTAATCCACGATGTGCGCCATCGCATCTGGGCTAGGCTTAAGGTCTGCTTCTCGTCAGAGGTTTCGATGGAACTCGAATTCCGGTATGAAAAATGTCGTGGGATTTGCTTCACCCATGGTGGTGGTGAGTGTGACCGGAAGCTGGTGATGACGGCGATGGTAGTGGAGGAATCGGGTCTGGTTGTGGAACTGCCGGAGTCTGGTTCGGCTAAGATGGACCCGGCGCTGGTTTCTGATGCGGTGCAGGTTGAGGTAATGTAGACAGTGGGGACGAAGAAACCTAGCCAGAGATTTTCGGCGAGAAACCCTAAATTTAAATTAGGAAATTAGGGTTGACTGCTAGGTCCAAGTTTGACTAAGGCTGTTGGGCCAGTTTGTGCTGTTGGGTTGGGTTTGTCTTGTGTTACTGAGTTGACTAGTGTTGTTAGACTGGGCTCTGGATTAGTTGGACTTGAAGGAGCTGCTGGTCATTTTGGGCACCCATCTAGGGTTTTGGGTGTGAGAAGACTTCGTGAGGAGGAGTAACTCGAGGATGGGAAGCGTCTGAAGCTGTCTGATGGCTTAGTCGAGGTCTCAGTAACTTATGGAAAACTTCTAAAGAAGAAGGGTAGACCTCGTGGTCAGCAAAACAAGCCCAAGCTTGTATCTACTCCCACTTCAGTGGTGGATGCTGGGAGACCGTCAGCTGAATGCCCTACCTCAAGAGGGGTAGGGTTATAGATCTACATTGACTCGACGAAGCTTTGGCTATGATGCTTGCAGAGACGTACACCATTGGGTCTTTAGGCGTTAATGCTTCATTATAGTTGCTTTGTTTCGGGTTGTGTAGGTTTGTATTTTCGTTTTCTCTTTTGTTTTTAGCTTGTTTGTTTTTGCTTTTCACTTCCTAGTCCTCTATCTATTTCTTGAATGTTCTCATTCTTGGATGGTGTAGGATTAGGAAGTTTTATTTTTCCTTGCAGTTCCTTGAGGTTTTTAGTTTTTCTGGTTAGGAGATTTGGGCTGCTTTTCACAGTCTGTATTGTGCTTAAATTTGTACTATGAGTGGTTTCTTGAAACCCTCTAGCTTGACGTAGTGACGTTGTAATATATTTGGAATAGGGGTGGCAAAAATCCCCATCGGGTAGGGTACCCATCAAGTATTCGATCCTAACAGGGAGAAATTCGGGGGAAATCGGGTAACGGGGATGGGGATCCCCAGTATTCTAATTCTGAAAGACCTACTTTACTTTGATTCAAAACTAAGAGCGAAGGGGGAAACATGGGTATTGAAAATCTTAAAAACCCGTGGGTTCCCAATTTTAAAGGAATTCCTGCCAAGATGACGGATCGGGTACGGGGCGGGGATGGTATTTTGATCCTCATCCCCATACCCACCCAATAAGAATTATCTGAAATATATATATATATATATATATATATATATATATATATATATATATATATATACAGATCTTATCCAGAGCGGAGCTCCGCTTTGAAATTAACGTGTGAAGTTCGAGTTTTTGGTCACTTTTCGGTCGCATATCTATATCTCGACCGTTCAGTTTTTAGTTACTAGTGTATAGATCATCTCTGCAAATTTTCAACCAAATTGATGATCGTTAAGGTATCTAACTCGCTTAAACCAATGCACGGACTGAATCTGTCAACCTGAACCGTACTAGCTTTAAGGCAGTTATCAATGCCTTAACGATCATCATTTTGGCTGAAAATTTGCAGAGACGATCTATACACTAGTACCTAAAAACTAAACGGTCGAGATGTGGATGTGCGACCGAAAAGTGACCAAAAAACTCGAACTTCACAAGTTAATTTTCAAAGCAGAGCTCCGCTCTGGATAGGATCTGTATATATATATATATTTTTTTTTTTTTATATATTATTTATAAATAAATATTTATGTAAACTTCATCTTTTTGTCAATATTTAAATTCTGTTAATAAACATGTTAAAAAAAAAAGATTCTTTTAATAAAATATCTTTATCGACATGTCAATTTTCCTTTATTGAAATAAGAAATTTATTTTATTTTGATGTTTGATTTTAGAGTTAATTACTGTTTACTCCCTATACTTATAGGGTTTCGTCGTTTCAGTCCCTGACCTTCGAATTTCACCTAAAAAATCCCTGAACTCCCAATTTCCTCCTAATTAGTCCCTGCCGTCAACTTTCAGTCAAAGACCCCGTTATTTTGCTGACGTGTCATTAATTTCAAGCTAAAATGTCTATTATACCCTTATTTACTCTTTTTTAATTTATTTTTTTCTTTCCTCTCCTTTTTCTTTTTCTTTTTACATCTTCTTCTTCCAGCTCTCTCTCCTCTTCTTTTTATCTCCGCCATCACCCCAATCTGCCATGGCTAAGCCAGCCACCCAAGTCATCTGCATCTAACGAGCACACTTCGTGCTTGTCGCCGCCAATAGAGAATCCAGTATGTGTGTTCGATCGGGGTCGATCAATTTGACCCGATCTTAATCCACCCAGATCCAAGAATCCTCTCCTCCACCTCCATAGCCCCAGAGCCCCCGTCATTGCTCCGATCAAAAACAAATGGCGGCTTCCTCGTTCGGCCTGCCATAGCCCCAGTTCCGGTCCGAGGTCAAGTCGGTCAGGCTCCGCTGCGACCGAATCGTAGTTGTTCCCGATTCCATAAAACTTCCCTCCTTCTTCAAATTCCTTCTCGAGATTTGAGAAATCCCAGTCGTATTGGTAAATCGACTCCAGCCGATAACGCCGCCTTCCATAGATTTTGAAAGTTGTTCTGCTCTTCTACGTATTCATGTTCCGGCTAAGGCTGCGAGGCCTTGATGCTCTTGGCGCGTGTGGCGGTGGCTTTGGGTTTGGTGGCGGCCTCCTTCTTCGCCGTCGGCCGGGCCTTTCTCTTGGCTCCTTTCCTCATTGTAAGGTTTGAATTTCGGATAGAGAGAGGCTATGGAGAATTTGGGTTTGGTGAAGAAGGTGTTTGTTTTGGTTTTGGCCAGTAACCAGACCCGTGGTATGATGCCATGCGGTGGCACAGCGAGCTCGTGATCTGGGTTTTCAGTTGACGCCAAAGCTCTTGGTTCGATTCAGAGTTTTGGGATATTGTATTTCAATTTATAGATTTGAGATGATTGTTGCTTTATTTACTGGTTTGGTTGCGATAATTTAGAGTTCAGCTTGTTTTTACTTCTCTTGCAGATGGTGGAGGTGGTGGGTGGCGTTGGCGTTGGTGAAGGAGGAGAGGAGGAAGAAGAGGTGGTGGTGGTGTTGTCCTTGGTGAAAGAGAGGAGGAAGATGTGGTGTTTGGTGTTTGGTGTTTGGGAGGTGACTGAGGTGGTGGTGGTGGTGTTGCCATTGCCGTTGGTGAAGGAGGAGAGGAGGAAGAGGTGGTGTTTGGTGTCTGGTGGTATTTGGGAGGTGAGAGCGGAAGAAGAGGTGGTGGTGGTGTTGGCGTTGTCGTTGGTGAAGGAAGAGAGGAGGAAGAGGTGGTGGTGGTGGTGGTGTTTGGGAGGTGAGAGAGTGCGAGAGAATGGAAGAAGAAGTAAAGAGAAAAATAAAAAATAAAACAGAAATTTTTTTAACTGAGGGTAAAATAGACATTTCGGCATAAAATGGCTGCCACGTCAGCAACTTAACAGAGCAATTGACGGAAAATTGACGGCAGGGACGAATTGGGAGGAAATTGAGAGTTCAGGGACTTTTTAGGTGAAATTCAAAGGTCAGGGACTGAAACGATGAAACCCTATAAGTATGGGGAGTAAACAGTATTTAATCCTTGATTTTAACTTCATATTTTACAATCCATAATTATTTGTATAAATTTTTATATAATAAATTAGTAATATTGTTAATGGGGATTGAGGCGGGTACAGGCACCTAATCCCCAATGGGGATGAGGACGGGGAATCTCGAGTATCTTATTACGGGGATTGGGGTGGGTAAGGGGATGGGGAATGAAGTCGGGTATGAGGATAGTAACTTAATCCCCTTACCCTACCCTCCCCATTGCCATCCCTAATTTGGAACCTAATTCCATTTCCCTAAAAAAAAAAAAAAACAGTTATATATTTTTGGAATTACTATTTAATGTAGAGATAATTCCATGGAACAATAATCAGATGAAGATCATTTAGTCACCCAAATGTTTCAATCAATTAAGTAATTTTTGGTAGCAATTAATATGATATTTATAACAGACAGTTCATTTGTTTCATACAATTAGATAACTAAATGGTTTCCAATTCAATTTTTTTTTGAAGAATATCATGTCGATATATTAATACTCAGGTCAGAAAGGACCATTACATATCATCCCTCTACCATCTCTGGGTAGATAAAGAGTTTGTGGTAAACCACAGCGATACATAGATTAGGTCCGATCATTTGACGGGACCCATGCTCACTTATTTAAGCAAGCCTATACACTATGAAATAACATAGTAAATAAGCAAGCCTAAGGTAAAAACTCATAGTTGCCCTAAAACAATAGGAAATTAATTAGAAAGCAAGAAACTAACTAAATAGAATAGCCCAAATAAAAGCCACAACCCAGCCCAGCAGGTGGATCAGCACCCGGCCCAAATCTTCCCCTCCTCCACGTTCTTGCAACACATACAGCAGGCTTCCCTGCCTTCGGTCTAGGCCACCGCCACGACCATCATGCCGCCAAGCCCACGTCGCCTGCACCATGCCGCCACGATCATCAACACCGCCACGACCATCAATGCCCACGCCCACGTCGCCTGCACCAACGCCGCCACGATCATCAACACCACGACCACGCCGCCTGCATCACACCGCAATGACCACGCTGCCACGACCAACAACCTCCAAGCTCCACCTCTGTACATCCCACCGCCACGCATCGGAGGCTCTAAATCAGACCCCGCTGCCTCAACAAACCTGCAGAAGCGGCAACGACTTCTCAGACCACCAGAGCCATAGTCTCAAGACAGTCCCGTCCGGCCGCACTCTCCACGTACACAACGACGAAGCCAGAAGCTTGCCATGGGCGGGAGCCGCCGGACGAGCAACGAGATGGAAATCTGGAAAAAAAACCTAGTTTGGGGTAGGGTTTTTCGTTGAGAGAGAATTGCTAAAAGGTTTATACAGTATGGTTTCCAATTCAATTGATTAATTGAATGCAAACATTATATCTTCAACGTGATTTAGTATATTGAACAATCGTTTTTTTTTTTTTTTTCAAAAACAAAACCCTAGCTGCATAGTGCACTGCTAGAGATCGAACCCCATCAGATCTAGATAATCTCGTCCGGTGGTGATCAACATCTGTGTGGCGGTGGCCTCATTGTCATTGTATTGCTGCCGGATGGGAATTGCTATTGCTTCCAGTTGGAGATCAGTAAACTTGGAGTCGGTAGTGAATGGGCGGGCACCGTTTCCAATGTGAAGCAGCCCGGTCACAAGACATGTCGTTTTGATTTGATACTAGTAACTGGATTGTGGTTGGCGGCGTGGCGAGTTGGCTTGTTCCAATTTTTCCAGGAGGAGACAGCGGCAAGGACGGTAGAGTCAGAGCCGACTGGTGGCTGGTATGTAGGGGTCTGAATCCGTTTGGATTTGTGGCTACTACGCAGGTGCTATGGAGCCTCTCCGGCGGAGGCATCAAAGCAACGTGGTGGCGGTTTGTTCGTGGGAGTGGAAGGATTTTTGCCGTGATGAGGGTGAGTAGCGTCGCATGGCGACAGCTTTGCGCAGGGGAGCAAAGGTTGGGAATGGTCCAGGCCAGCCCTATTGGGCTTTGGGCTTTATCCTTTCCTTTGGGCCATAGTTGGCTCCTAATTTAGATAGCTTGTCTTCTTTCTAATAATTCCCTAGGGACCTCTTGTTAGTCTTAACAAGCGCTAATGAGTATAGTTTTTACTTTGCCTATTTGTTACGATAGCTTATAGGCTCGCTGATTTTTAAGTGAGCACTAAATGTATAATGAATGGTCTATACCTATGTACCATCGTGGTCCCCCCACAATCTCTTATCTGTCTAGTTAATGGCAGCAGAGGGGTATGTAATGGTCATTTTGGCGTGAGTAATGACAATCATTTATGGATTGATTCAAAAAAAAAAATGAACAATTGTTTCGAGTTGGTTGGCTCAAGTAAATGAAAATGATGTAATTGTTGATTATTGATTAACAAACATCTTGTGATTGTTTGACAAAGAAAAGAAATGTGACAATGTCATTCACTTCCCATTGTTTAAAATTATTGTATGCATCAGCAGTGCAAGTGAATCAGCAAATTCAGTGGATCTCAATCATTGATATTTATAGGCAACTTTTTTTAATAATAAACTAATATAGTTAATGTCATCCAACTGTCCATTTCTGTTGGTGCAAATGCACATTGGTGCACGGAATACTCTCTCGATAAAAATTTGTCCAATCATTTTGCCATTTAAATGATCGCTTGTGAGAGTCATTTTCTTATCACATCTTTGCATCTCCACCATGGCACCATTCAGTATGTATAGATTGCAGATGTAAATTTTTAGGCAAATTGAAAATCGTTAAGACATTCATTATTGTAATTTACCATTACATACATGAACATATAAGATTTAACAGATTTTATTTGTCCAATGCTTTGATCTAATTCGGTACCTTAACAATTATCAACTTGGTTGAAAATTTGCGGAAATAATTTGTTTATAGAAACCTAAAAATTAAATTGTCGAAATGTCAATATGTCATCAAAAAATTAGCTCCACAAGCGATCCTTCAAAATATATGACGATTAAATCTATCAGTAGAGGGCCTCATATATAACATTGAAATGGGTACTCGGAAGTATGTTGAATACCAAAGGTGAAATGGGTACTCAGAAGAGTCTTGAGACCTAGTTGTATAGTGTTCAATGGTAATTGGTAAGAAATTGCAACCTTTGAATACCAAACACCGAAGAGCAAGGAACCAAACCCAAATCCAGATATCTCTGATCTGTCTTGGAACTGAACCCGACCTAGATCTCAAATACCGTAAAATAAATTAAATAAAACAAACATATACTAACCAAACTTTGGCAGCCATCTGAATCTACATATTTTACTGCAAATTAAAAGAGCAACAACTGGAAGTTACCAAAAGAAAAAAGAGCATAAACAAAGGTTCTACCTATACCTTTCACAGCAAAAACGTGAAAGATGGATATATAGTTTCTTCTAACCATCCATCAATACAAAAGTCTTGGTCTTTGGAATTCAATTAAACATTGGTACCACTATTTCATTAGGCATTAGCAATACCCGTAACCCAAAAAAGTAGTACAAGGCCAATGGGCAAGTTGCAACCGTAACCACAATTAATTCTTATTCTCACCAAACCTATACTATCACTCCTTTCAAAAAAAAAAAAATACTATCACTAGGTTGCCTTATGACCATATACTACTTTTATGGATCATGGTTACTATCTAGAACAATGTGTAATTTTAATGGTCATTTGTTTACTATTTTTTACTATTGATTCAGAGTAACAAAATTATGACTAAAACACTCTAATAGTTATTAAAATTTATAAGTTTATTTCGGTTTAGCAATAGTGAAATTTTATTTTATTTCAAAGAAGAGTTTCATATTAGGCCTTATTAAACATTTGGAAGAAAAATATTACTAAACTAATATAGTTTAATAAATCATTGACATATGTAGTGCGGTTTGATGCCTTTGATATTTAATCACATGATTCACATTGTGGTTATTTTTTATTTTAGATGTGCTTGTACATCTTGTTAAAGCATTCTTTGGATGCTCTCCCACATCTTGCTATGTACTCCTTAATTTCATTTAATATAGATGATCATCCTTCCTTTCAAAAAAAAAAAAAAAGAAGCTTATTTGACAAAACTATTGAGCTTGATGAAATCATGGAAGAAATGTAACTCACTTTGTTTCACATTATAAATTATGTTTGTTTTCTGGTTTGGATTACAAAGGCTAATGTTGCATATGTTTGTTTTTTGGTTGGGATTACGAAGACTAATGTTGCACAAAAGCAAGATATACGTACATATATATCTACAACCCAATCAAACCGACTATTTGAGAAAGAAAAATTACAGTGGGTTTGGTAACTCTTTCTGGTTATGTAAGTGTGATTACTTGCATCCTAGCTCCCCTAATTATGGATTGATTACAGAAATAGCGTTCACAATTACATAGAACAATGCCAACGAAGTTTGGACCATGCTCCACCCAAAAAGGCCAAAACTATATAATCTAATTTAGACAAAACGAACCTAACAAGCAAGGCCATACACCACACTAATACAAATGCAGTTATCTACTTATAGGAGTCTCTTTGTTAGTACTAATTTCTTCTCTTTACCATTTTGCTTAACGGTGATTATGAATTGTTCATTTATTTGGCACTCGTAGATTTCTATGAAATATTTAATTTAATTTATTTGATAGATATAGTATTTAATTGAAGTTTTAAAAGATGAATGATTCCGATCATAAAAGTGTAGAGTAAATATTTGTGAATAAACTATTTATCTATTTTAATGGTTAATTGAAATGTCCATTATGATAGAGCCTTGTAATTCTTCCTTTTTAAGACTTAAGAGTATATACTCGTACTTTACCTCCTTTCAAGCATTTGGTTGATAAAAAGAATCTCTCTACATACGTTTGATGAGTCAGGGTCTCTTAAAATAAAGGGAAAAATCTTCAAATGGTATCTGAAATATGTTCCAATGCACATTTTGGTACCTAAACTTTCAAAACTACCCTTGTAGTACCTAAACTATTGCTCCGTTTCTCCATACGGTACTTCCATTCAATCTGCTGTTAACTTTGCCTATTATCATTATTATTATTATTTTTTGGAAATGAATGTCATCCTATAAAAATGGGCCACGTAGGCAAAGTTAACGGCAGATTGGATGGAAGTACCATATAGAGAAACGGAGCAATAGTTCAGGTACCATAAGGGTAGTTTTAAAAGTTAAGGTACCAAAAAATGCAATAGACGATAATCCATGTACCATATGAGGATTTTTCCTTAAAATAAAAGCTAATTAGTCCAGACCATTCTCCATTCAAATTAATATCAATATCCCACACCAGATAAAACACCCCTAGCTAGCAAGTGCATGCAACACACTTACAAATTACAATACAATCCCATATGTGTGAGGATTACGTTAGACGATTTCATTTTTTTCCCTCTTTGATAGCTTTGAGGAATACAATGAATAGGATGACTAGTAAAGATTATTTACTCCCAAACCAACATGGTAAATTGTATATATAGTTGTTTCCATTCTTCACAATTCTTCTCAATCTTATGGGCATATTCCTTGCTCGACTTAGGAAGGGGAGGGGGACTAAGTCCATACCAAGCCCCTAACTGAACGGCATTTACTCTCCCTCCATAGAAAACTCCTTCTCAAAGGGGGAAGTTAGTTTCCTGCCCAATTTCCCACCTTTCATTCCCATAAGACATTTCAACCAAAAGATCCAAAATTAAAGGACACAATTAATACCAATTAACACCCTCAAAGACCCCAAAATTAATTCTTCTTCTTCGAGGGTGGAAATAATAATTTATAAAAAAAATAAATAAATAAAAACAGCCGGCATGCTAAAGCTACCAACACTGACGGTGTGCCCTAACATCACCGGCACCAAAATAAAGCCTTCAGAGAATCTCGAAAATAAATCAATCCGATTCAGTTTCAACCTTTCCCAGTAACCGTACCGGTTTACTTGGGCCCCACAGGATACAAGAATTGATACGGTCACGACGCGTGGACGTAACACCTCTAAAGGTGAGCCGCGGGTGAGGCTAAGAAACAAAGTTGGGAGTTGGGACAACTATAGTTTTTTTTTATTTCAGCTTCGTCGTTACAACAAACCCAGCAGTTTCCTTGACTTGGACAAGGAAGCCACCGGTTTATTCTGGTACATTGTACTCGAAATGTCCGAACTGCCCTTCGGAGGTTACTGTTTTAGGGTTCGGCAGGGGTGGGCATTCTGGGGAGAGGGAAAAGGAGTGGTGAGAGAGAGTGAGGAAGGAATAAATACAGAAACGGGCAAGCTTCGCATGTTACATGTCGCCTCCTTCAAAGTTTTCAACCTTCATGCATACGCTTTGAATTAAATTTAATTTCCTTAATTTAATTTGCCGTTTTTATGAGGACAAATCCAAAATTAAAGAAAACAGAAAAAAGGGGTTTTCTGATTTAAGGAAAAGAAAAAAAAATTGGAGCTTTGTATATATCTCTCTCTTGGTGGAGGAATGCTTGTCACCTACTCATTTTTAGTTTTCCACTATCTCTGAAAGGAAGGCTTTCAGAAGGAAAGAAAGAAGGAAGAGCTTGTGAGCTCTTCACAGAAAGGTATAGCTAGCTCTCTCTCTCTGTTTATGCTCTGTTTTAAACACTCTTTGGTTTTTGGGGTGTGTTCTATTTGTTGTGTTGGTGTTTGGGTTTGATGGAGAGGCACAAGTGTAAGCTTTGCATGAGGGGCTTCTCTAATGGCAGAGCTTTAGGGGGTCATATGAGGTCTCACATGATGAACCTTCCGATTCATCAGAATCCAGAAGGGGAGGAGGAGGAAGAAGCGCCGCATGATCAAATGCTCATTGATGAAATAGACTCGGTTTCAGCTTCTTTTTCTGATGATGATGATGATGATGATGAAGAAGAACAAGGAGAAGGGGAGGAGGAAGAAGAAGAAGATGAAGAAGGTTTGTATTACGGGCTTAGAGAAAATCCAAAGAGGAGCATTCGATTAGTAGATCATGAGTTTTCTTTTGCTGTGGATGCTGGCTCTGTTGTTCTTCAGGACAGAGAGAGTGAGACCGAGTCGTCCAAGAACCCAACTCGGAGACGATCCAAGCGGACTCGGAAATCGGCCATGTTTGATCATCATCATGATCATGACGATCATCAGCAACATCAACATCAACATCAACTTCATAATCAATACCACCAGCATCATCCAAAGCTTAATCAACATCACCTAGAAGCCTTCAAGAAAATTAAGCTGAAAAACAAGATAGATTCTTGTGCTAATAATGTAGAGCCAGAACCGGTGAGTTCAATTTCTGATGCCACAACAGAGGAAGATGTAGCCTTTTGTCTCATGATGTTATCGAGAGACAAATGGAAAAAACAAGATAAACAACAAGAGGATCAAGACGAGGATGCTGAAGTTGAATTATATAGATCCTTGGACGACAGTGATGAATCCGAGGAACAACTGATCAAGTTTCAAAAAACAAAAAGTAGTCGGGGAAAGTACAAGTGCGAAACTTGCAAGAAAGTCTTCAAATCCTATCAAGCTCTTGGCGGGCACAGAGCGAGTCACAAGAAGATTAAAGCCGCCGCCGCTGCTGCTGCTAATCCAAACCCGAATCGCATTGTTTACGAGCCCGAACCCGACCCAAAAATTAACCACAATGCAGGCAGTTCTTCTTTCGCAAAAACCCATCAATGCCCTGTTTGTTTCAGAGTCTTCTCATCTGGGCAAGCGCTTGGTGGACACAAGAGATCACATGTGACAGGTTCTGCAGCCATTAATAACACTCATCATCATACTCCTCCTGTAAAAAGCTTGGCTAAGCTAGGTGACAATATGATAGATCTTAATCTTCCTGCTCCTGTTGATGATGATGAGATGAGCCAAATCGAGATTTCTGCGGTTTCTGATGCTGAATTTGTGAACCCAATTAGGCGATGAATTCAAGTGTTTGTTGACCCTGTTGATGAGTTCTTCTTCGCACATATGAGATCGCTTTGAATCAGAAAAAAGGTAAAAAAATCTTTTTCTTTTTGGCAATTTTGGGTGCTTATAGGATCTGTTAAGCTTGTTATATGGTTTCTGGTATGATCATAAACATTGTTTCTTTCATAATTTCTAACTGTACTTCAGAACATCCCACAATTCAGGAAGTTGAAATAACCTAAATTTCCTGGGTTCTGTTCATCTTTTTGTCATTGTAGAAGTTCAAGCTTACACATTGATTCTGGTTGTGTGCTTGCTCTGTTTCCATGATTCTGGTTGTGTGCTTGCTCTGTTTCCAAGCAGTTCAAGCTCAACTATTGCCATTCTTTTTGCATTTTTTAATTGAGAAAAAGTCATTCTCAAAAGAGGGTGAGCAACCCATGAAAATTTATTATTTAAAGGAAAAAGCAAGTCTCTTGCTTACTACTGACATTCTACAGTTCAATGAGAGAGGAGGAAGCTAATTCCTCATCTGCAACTGTACACCTCTGTCTTAGTCTCAGTCTCTGTCTCTATCTGTCCGATACTGCCTTTACAAAGCTTTACTTACATTTCACAGATCTCTGCACAAAAACCAGTAGAGATTTCAAACAGAGGGCGACTCCATTTAATGACCATAGCCCTTATGTGGGAAATCTGTAAAAGGTTGATTTTTTGTGAGAAAAAGGCAAAATGCCAAGATCCTTGTTTTACTGGGAACATTACTATTTTTTACTGTTGTTTTGGTCTGGAATGACCTAAAGTATCTTCCCAGGAGAGGCTAAAGATTTGATTGAAAACTTTTAGTCATATTTATTAGATTGTATTTAATGGCATAAAATAGCAGTTTTCACCTTTTGGTTTAATTTTTTTAATAAATGTATGGATATACAGAGCATATTTGGTAGTGGGTAGTAAAATCCACTTTTCTGGTACCCAATTGAGCTAGTTTTCCTTGACAATCAATTTTCTCTTTATGAAACCGAAAAAAAAAAAACTGATACTTATTTGGAAAAATTCAGGGCACAACTGATGAATTGTTTTTTTCTTATTTTGGTTGGGCCGATCAGATCACTAAGAAAATTTATTCTATTCTATAAAGAAAAACCAAAAGCAAAAGGTTAGCTATTAGTTGTCAATAGGAATAGGGTAGAGCTAATAAAGCTAGCATCAAGAGAAAAACAAGAAAAATGAAAATAAAAAAGGATCTTCATGCACACTGTCATATTTAAATAATTAGAGGTTGTCATTTATCGAGATTGGGTAGCTATTAAGTTTTCTTATCTCTCACTTTTTTATGACTTTTTAAGTAGTTCAAATAATAACGCAATGACTTAAAAATTAAGTTGGGGCGAATATTACGTAATGGGTAACTTACTAAGAAATGCTATCAAAACACTGTTTTTCAAAATATGGAAAAAAAATTTACTATTTGAATAGTTATCTTTGTTTTATAAGGTTTGGACTTGCAGTTTGTGGAAAAGAAAAACCAATTAGGAAAGCATACAAATATCTGATCAGGAAAAAAATGAATAGTTTATGAGAAAAAAGGGGGAAATAGAAGAAGAAAGCAACAAAATGAAGATCAAAGAAGGTCCCACGTATATATTATACCACTTTCTTGAATTGTGGATGGATCCACGACTTGAATTTGGCAACAAATAAAAATAAGATTTGAATATATATTGTTGTTGGACTGCAGTGTGGGGATGAGGGTTTCCTTGTTCAACTTTCAAGAGGTTAATGTGATTATAATTTGGTGAAATAAAGAGACATTTCACCATGCTTAAAATCATTGAGAAAATCTAATAACGTATGCAACAAGATCATGCAATATATACTAGTGATCCTTTGCATGATCATTTTAATTCTTTTGATTATGACAATATCACTAAATGATATTTAATGAGATGTATTTGTATCATGGCTTACATAAGAGAGATTCTGAGACTCTTCTAGTATTTGCCTAGAACTAGGCAAAGCCAACTTACACCCCATCAATTCCATGTGGAAAATTATAAAAACTTACACCCCATCAATTTTGGGAATATGTCTCTGTGTGAGAAGAGAGTTTGGATGTAGGGGAGAATAATTTGTTATCTGAAAGAGTAAAAACAGAAAATCAATTAGAAGTTGGAGTAAAAAAGTGGAATAGTAAGGTGTGTATGGTTATGCCATTATTAATTGTTTTCCAATATGTGCTCAATGGTATTTAGTACTTACGGACATAGTTGAGATAGATTCAACATTTTAGGTACGTACATCCATAAAGAGGGTTTTCTAGAAGCTAATGCAGATGCAATGTAGGGGAAAAAGTTGTCGTTGTGTTTTAAATATCCAATAACACGATAACTAATTATTTTTGGAAAATTCTTCTATACACCGGCGGTATAAGTAAATCAGCAGATCTCAATCGTTGATATTTATAGGTAACTTTAAAAAATAAAATAAAAATGTACTAATGGTCCAGTACCATTTGGTCTAATGGCATAGTCTCCCCTTCGTAAGTAGGAGGTTGTGAGTTCGACTCACGAAAGACTAGTTGTAGCATTTGAGTTATTTACTTGATCAAAAAAAAAAATGTACTTCATGTTATCTAACTGTCAATTTCTCTTAGTGTATAATGCAAGTCGGTGCACTAAATACTATCTCATCGTTTTCAGGCTTCAATGTCGGATTATTGGTATTGTTTGATCGAGATTTGCTAGTGTTGTATGGATAATGAGTTTTCGAGGCAAGGGTAGGTTCCCGAGCAGGCCGTCTTTGTTCGGGACTTGAATTGGCAGTCATGATATCTATTGGGAGAAGTTGCCGGCTTTTAGTAATAATTATTTTTTATGACGTCTATCGTGTAACTTTTGATCTCATATTAGAACTCATTTCTGTTTAAGAAAAAATTAAGGGTTAAATACTGCTTACTCCTTATACTTATAGGGTTTCATCGTTTCAGTCCCTGACCTTTGAATTTCACCTAAAAAGTCCATGAACTCCCAATTTCCTCTCAATTGGTCCCTATCGTCAAACATCCATAAAAAACTCCGTTATCTTTCCTTAAAAAGTCTATTATACCCTCATTTACTTTTAAAAAAATATATATTTCTCTTCCTCTCTTTTTTAAATTTTTTTATTTTTTATTTTTATTTTTACCTCTTTTTCTCCCGGCTCTTTCGCCTCCTTTTTGTTCATCTCCTCATCAAGATGGTTCCAATCCACAGACCTTCAAGAGGTGAAATGAAAAAAAGAAATAAAACAGAGAAAAAATAAATTAAAAAAAAAAAAAAAAAGTAAGTGAGGGCATAATAGACATTTTCAACAACTTTAACATAAAATTTTGACGGCAGGGACCAATTGGGAGGAAATTGAGAGTTTAGGGACTTTTTAGATGAAATTCGAAGGTCAGGGACTGAAACGATGAAACCCTATAAATATAGGGAGTAAACAGTATTTAATCCAAAAATTAATATATAGATATAATTTATGAATAATTATTTATTACAATACACGGGTTTCAGTCGTGAATTCCCTCCTGCATTATGTCAAACTTATCATACTAATATTCTGTGTATAATGCTCGATATATTCCTACATTTATCATTGGGGGGTGAAATGTGCACACCCCCTTTTACAATCTACACACCTTTGCATTTTTTTAATATTTCTTATCCATTCACAATATTTTTCTTCCAAAACTACCCTCCTCTCTGTCTCTCTCTCTCCCCCCCTCCATCCGCAGAACCCATTCTCTCCTCTCTCTCTCTCTCTCTCTCCCCCCTCCATCCACAGAACCCCATTTGTGCGATCAAAGAAGCAAATCATCAAAACTCAATGAAACAAAACCCATAAATTCCATCTTCTAACAATTCAATTCATCTTCCAACAAACACGAGAGTACAAAAATTCACAAGATTTTCCAAAACCCATTTCAATAATTCAAATGAAAATGAAACATGAGAACCCAAGAAGATGATTCTCTGACGGAGGAGCATGTTGGTGGTATCGAGCTCTTTGAATCTGGGGACGCGTGGAACTGAAGTAGTAGTAGTAGTAGCGGCGAAATGAAAATCCCAATTGTTGGACAAGGTGGGTCTTGTAGGCGACGAGGCTCTAACCAGACCGATGCGCCTCCTCGTTGTTGTGCTGCAATCGATGATACTAGAAGCGCTAGTGCTATTAAGACCATTGCTCTTGACAATGACCGGTTGGGTGTTGAAGCAAAGAGGCCTTGAAGCTGAGGCTCCATATGTCATCATCCTCCTTTTTTTCTTTTATCTGGGTTGGTCTCTCAAATTGGGAAGGAAGGAGAAATAGGGTGGTTGCAGTCATTTGCTTCTTTGATTGCACAAATGGGGATGTGGATGGAGAGAGAGAGAGAGGAGAGAATGAGTTCTACGGATGGAGAGAGGGGGGAGAGAGAGGGAGAGAGAAGGGTAGTTTTGAAAGAAAATATTGTGAATTGATAAGAAATATTAAAAAAATACAAAGGGTGTATAGATTGTAAAAGGGGGTGTGCAAATTTCATATCTAAAACAAAACTAAAAAAAGTGCATAAGAGCATCTTTAGCAATGCTAGCCATTTTTGAGTCAAATTTTAGCTAAAGTAGTTAAAAAGTCATTTTAGCTAGCCACTTTAGAATTAGGTCTGCATCAATGCTCTCTATTTTAGCTAGTTTTGAATTTATATTATTTTTTAAATAAATATTAAATAATTTAAATGTATTTATAAATTACATAAAATAACTGAAAATGAATGTTTTAAATTATAGAGAGCTTCATCCCGCTCTCTATATTTAGGAGCGAGATAGCTAAAAGTTATAATAGAGAGTCACTTAGGAGTCTGGTGCAGCTGCTAAAATAGATAAAAAGCTAAACATGCTCTCCAAAATAGCTAAGGAGCCACAATAGAAAGTCTGCTAAAGATGCTCTAAGAGCAACTCCAACAGATTCCCTATATTTTGATTTTTCTCTATTTTAGAGAAAAATAAGTCTCTTTTGCTCCAACAGATTCCTTATAACTATCCCTATTTTAGAGAAAATGAGGAAAGAGAAAACCAAATTCCCTATATTTACAGCAAACTCTAAAATTTTAAGGAAGAATATGGAGATTTTAGAGATTGTTGCAAAATAGAGAATCTGTTGGAATTGAAGAAGAAAAAGAGGCTAAAGCTTTGACATTTGTTTCCCTATAATACAGAAATTATAGGGAAACTGTTGGAGTTGCTCTAAGTATGCTAATTAAAAAAATGACCGAAGATATCCAAGTGGAAGAATCTGCTGCCACCTTTCTTTTTCTTCTTTCCTACCCTTTCTTTCTCTTTCCAATTTCCAATTAAGTGAACTATGTGTGATTGAGCTTTCTAATTGAGTACCCTTAATTCCTTTGCCATTTTCAATGGAAGTGTCCTATTCAACATGAAAAATTTGCCTTTAGCAAAAGGTTGAAGAAAGTTAATCCCTCATGGGTGTGTCTCCTGTGTAGTATCTATCCCATTCGATCACTACTATCTACTGTACGTGTTACTTATTTCTAATGGTTACCTAATCACCAAACACATTGAATAGGATAATAGCAAAATTTGGGTTGGCTTGGCCTTTATAGTTGAGAATTTTAGAGGGCCATATAGTCGGTGGATCTGTTCATGCTCCATTGAAAATGAGATTAGAAAAGAGACGGAACAAACGATTAAAAAGTACAAGGTAAAAGGATAAAGGGTAAGGTTTTGTGAGAGTGAGTGCCACAACCACTTAATTCATAGTCTCACAATTCAAGTTGAACGGAAGTTTGAATGAAACTAAATAGAAACAAACAAACCCATTTTTACGTTCATTAGCCGGCTCATGACCTTGAAAAAAAACCCTAGAAAGAAAGAATGAGTCAACAATATGATCCTTTTGCTTCCACTCTTTTTCTCCTCAAAGTTTTAACACACTAGCATCATCATCATTATTATCATTGAAAAGAACTTTCTCCCTTTGACTTCCTAGTCTTCTTTCTCACTACTCTAGAGTAAGTCTCGGCTTGATATCGATTTTGGTGGTGATTAACTACGACATTGTATGTTGAAAGTTCCTAAACCAGGAATTCTAAGCATTGAACTTGCCTAACTCTGTGGGTTGAGACCATAAAATTTGTAAGTTTCAACCTCGGGAAGATTGGATTTGAATGTGGATGCAATCGATCGTTTCTTGTCATATTTAGTGCATAAATCCATTGCACAGGTGAGTCTCACGTATAGGTAAACGTGATATAAATTACTATCTCATATTAATATTCGATATAAATACAAATTGTTGACACACTTAGATTTGGACATTTGGAACCCTCTTTTGGTTTTGGTTTCTTGATTGAGAAAATCAGAATGAAGAGTCTTGACTATAAATTTGGACGGGGATCGAACTTTCATATCAAAACTTTGACATTTTTGAATGGTATAAACTATCAAAACCAATTACGATAAGGTTTTCAGATGCCCATACTTTTGGATTGGTTTACTTGACCATTTCTATTGACTATTTCCTACGGTACACTTGGTTTTTCTTATTAACAAGCATAATAAATCAATAATAATATAGAAAAGATCATGCAGCAGAATATCAACTCCGAGTAGAGGAAGGGATGTAGTGCTGCCCTTTCTTGCTCCCTTGCAGATATATGAATAGATGAACGTGTCTTTATACTCCTACTTTGCTTAGGTAATTACCTTTACTGATGTTTAGTATTGTTTGGTTACTTTCATTAGTTACTTGTTCTTAATTAAGATTAATCATCTTGAATTTCAATTTCAATGACATTAATTTTTCCACTCAATTTTCTCTTTAATTTTTGTGGTTGCAAGAAGTCATCTCTCATTTATGTACTTTCTGTTCTCTTGGAAGACCGAAATAGCCTACCACGACCTTTATTCCTTTTCAGTCTTCACCCTTTATTTCTAGCCAACTTTATTTTATTTCATCACCACATAATTAAGGTCGTGCAAAGAGTTTTGGTTACCGTAAGAATCACTCATAAATATCCAAACTTATTCCTTAATTCATTACTACTTTCACTTTGCAGAAGTCAGAACGATCTTTGAGCTATTATTTCTGCCCTTTTCAGAGAATTAATGGTATAAGATTTTCATGATACAGTGTCCGATAATGTTAAATAAATACACATATTATCATTTTTAGACCAACTGACCAAACTTCTAATCTGTAAGACAAACGAGGCATAATAGGGCTTCACGGTAATTTGCGCCTTTAGAAAGTTACAAGTAGCTTGATTTTCAACTAGCAAGCCTAGCAAACACTAGATCGATAGCTATCGCAGCATTATGTGAGGACCAATTAGGCTGCCAAATTGCCAATACTTATATATTATATATATGTACTGCCACATGACCAAATCGTCGATTCTTTTCCATCATGCAACTATATGTATGTACGGCCAAACCAACACCAACCGTAGTTGATTGAAAAGGCTAAAGTGATCGAGGTCATGAGTCTAGTCCCTCATTTAAGATCTACCAAACCCTAGCCATATATGAAAACCCTAATTGATTACTGAAAAGCTATACAATTTGTATTAGTCTCAAATCGACTTAATTATTATTGAAGGGACGTCAAGATATAGCCACATCTATTATTATGGAATTAAGCAGCAGAATGCAATTGAGCAGAAAGCTAGGGCATGCATTTGGTTGTCTAGCTAGATCGAGAAGGATAAGGGATGTAATTGACAACTATTTGTTTGGCTTGGCATGGTGACCTCCTGACTAATCAATATAATTATCCAGCGGCGATAAGTTAACTCCCCAATAAAAAAGAAAGTCAAGCAGGTTTCATTGCAACATAGTTGCTATTAATTTCTAGCTATTTGTATGAAAATTTACTTTACCTAACATGTAAGCAACTCTTCAACCCCCACTTCATAAAGAACAATAGCCAATTAGTGACCCCATAAAAAAATGGTTCGCAGAGTAGACATATATAGTGCGATTCGGAATTTACAAAATTTGATTGCATTTGTTGAATGATATAACAATGTTGTCCGAATGTGCCTTGCATTCATTTAAAACCGCAGTCCACAGTCCACCGGGTGGACATTAGCCCTAGAATGGTTATTCAATTTACTAAGTGATCGATCCCTTAAATTGAAAAATGAACAATTGAGGAGATTTCGTGTAAATAAAATCCACTAAACGAGCTATTCCGTGTTGGTGATAGCCATTCATTTTATCTCTCATAAATCATTTTTTTTTTTTTAAATTGAAGCAAATAAGAGGCATGCCCCTTACTTGAATTTAATAAAAGAGTAAGAAGAAAAGAAGGAACATAGGAGGGGGACCAAACCAAACCTCCCTACAAAAGCAACGAAAAGAAAAAAGCTATCGTAACCGAAATTTGGGAAAACCCAATTGGTCACTCTGACAATGCGATAAAAGAAAAGATGGTGGAGCATCCCACCACACCATATTAGGAGCAGTCGTACCATAATTCGCCAAAGCATCAGCTACCTTATTACCTTCACGAAAAATATGTGATACACGAAAAGTCATTTGAGAAATCTTGTACAAGCAATTGAGCCAGCAATCTTCATATTCATCCTATGCATATATTAGAAAAGTTCACTATGACCAATTGGATACGACAAATTGATAAGTAGGCTTTGGGCTTAATAGAACAATTTGTACCATTTGTACCAATCAGATCTTAGCAAAAATAAAATCTCAATTGTCGCACAAGTGAACCTCTCTTAGTGAAATGATCGAAATGTTGTCTCTAAAGATCATGCAGTCTATATAGAGAATATGTACAGCTTTACTTCTTTTCTTCTGGTTTCAATTCCACACCAACCAAACAAAGCCTCAAAGAGTCTCAACGCTCAACTTGTGAATTAACCATATGGCTCCTCACCAATTTAGGGACATTCAAGAAAGCTTGTCACTTGCCTTTTGGGTTTCATCCCTCCACACATGTTTTGGCAGTTTTGCTTCCCCTTTCCTTCTTTCTGAACCCTCCTCTTTGTTGTGAACTATTTTAATGTTAGTTGGTATTCTTTTTATGCAATTCCTCCATATATTTGTCGACATTACCTTTGGTTCACGCCAGAAAACACCATGATCCCATTCCCGTCCATGTAAGTCATACACACTCGAGAGCCTCACACAACTACTTACCAAGTAGTGTAGGCTGTGTCTCACATGTGATCTCCAGCCCACTACTAGCTCAGTAGAGATATGAGATGCTTTGTCCTTTAAGACGCTTACAAAACTCACCTATGGTTCCTTGAATTTTCCACAAAGCTCCATTCAGGACAATATTGAGTAAGAAACTTGTGACCAAAATTTGCTTTATCATTAGGTCTCTTGAGAGTACTTTTAAAAATCATTTAGGATCTGATGTTACAAATTGTTGAGTTTAATTGTATTTGTCTCGATTAAAACCGTTAAGTCTAGTTGACATTTGAATTTTATCGTAAAATTCATATCAATTAACATTAACAGTTAAGAATTATCTACACATGTTAATATTTAGAATTTCAACCAACCCTAGACCATAAGGATTTGCCCCTAATTCAAAGTGAAGATCTACCATGCAAATGAGCCACCAAGGGATTGCTCGTGGACCTTACCTAGTCTTCCCTAGCTTCTTTTTCTTCTTCTTCTTTTTTTTGCCCCCTTTTCTTTTTGTAACAAATCTTGCACATCCTTTATATGGACAATTGTCCCTAAATGGATCTAGTGGTATAACTTTTCATTTATCTCTTTGTTGTTCTGTGAACTATTCTCTCTTGTATGCTCCTTGTCAAAGTAGTGATTTGGTTTTCGTGGGGTTGTAGATTTTGTTAATCATCATATTGAGAAAGCAAAGGGCCCGGGGGAGCAGTTCAAGCCAAAAACAACCTATTGAAAGCATATGCATATCAACAAAATATGCATCTTCCTTGTTCCTTTCAATCTGTACTTATTCCAATATTAAAATTAACTGGACATTTCACTGAGATTAGTACTAATACCAAGAAGAAGTATCATATTATTTGCATATAACTGTACATAGTGGCTAAAGGTACACAGTGGCTAAAAGTACCTTTAAGCAACTTCAAAGTCATGGATTCTTGTCACTCACGAATACAGTACGTAAACAGTTAATGGGTTATTTAAAACTCAGGCTCTCATCACAAATATTGATGAAATGCAGGACTACTCTAAGCTAAAAATATATTTTAGACTATGAGAATAAGATTAGCAATATGGTTTTTTAATTTCTACTAATTAAAATTTTTGACCAAAAAATGAGAGGCTCGGCTTAATTTCGCCAACAAAGTCGGCACGTCGATCATTTAACTTGGTTGCCCATAACTTGGCCAAATGGGCGGCGCATGGCTGCAACTCTTTTGAACTGCTCATGTGCACTATATTCCTCCTGTTGTTTTGTCTGATGCATAGGGTATGGCACGGATAGTTTTTCCTTTCACATAGAGGAGACCAAACAAACTTAAAAACTCTTTGGAGCCCCCCGTAAGTCAAAATTACTAGGTAAATTGAAATATAAAAAGACATGGAACCACAAAAAAGATAAGAAAAAGTTTCAAATTTAGTTTCAATGTAGAGACGATATTTGTGAATTTGAATCTCCTTGATCAGTACTCTTTATCAGAAATGGAGAATCAAATATCAAATATAATGCCCAGAATTGACGATAAATAGAACTCAGTTGTAGGTGAAATTAATAAATGTTAATGCACTTTCACAAGATATTATCTCGTTTTACTATTGCCTATTCTTAGAGAGACTTGAATACCCATTACACTTGAGAGATGTTTCTTGTTGTGAACATAATATGGCAATGAAGAAGATTTTTTAAAACCTTTCTTCAAGTTCAATTTGTTCTTTCCCTAATATATGTAATATTGTCCTCATTTCTATTTAATCTGTTGAATACTTAATCTCCGAACTTATAAGTCTTTATTTCTAGTCTTTTCCCCAAAACATGCCATTGTTTTTCTACGAATTAACTTCCGGGAGCCTCAATTTTAAAACCCAAGTGCCTTTCTCAAGAAGGCATTTTAAGAATCAAGGAATTCGAATGACGATGTCAAGAACTAATAAATTTGAACATTGCAACCACTTACTTATGGACTGCAGAGATGGTAGGGCCCAAGTTTTGATGGCCCAGCCCAATAGCTTCCAAAGGCGGGAACTAATCAAATTTTGAGAGGGAAATTCTAATTCCGTTAGTACAAACACGTACAGTTTGTCCACACTGCATGAGTCGGTCAAACCTGCAGAGCAAAACCTGAATCCTCAGTCTGCATCTCTGAGAAGAAGTAGGTACACAGTTGAAAGTTTTAACGGTCTTCTACCCATCAATTGCCCATACCCAATCCACGGTCATAATTTCTTCGTGGTTACTCCTTTCTTCGTGTTCGTTCTGCTTCTCCAAAGGCTTCCTCATTATATATAGTCTTCTACCGTACCTATTATAAACCAGAGGTTAAGCATATGCCCAGATCCTCTCAAGGATATCCTTCAACCCTAAGTCTCTACTTCACATTGTATGGCTTTGTTGCGGTTTCTCGTCCCGTTCCTTTTCCACAGGTCAGTATGCTTAGAATTCCATGTACCCTTCGTTAGTATATCTCTAATTATTCCATATATGTACCACATCGACTCAATGCACGTGTTGTTATCTTATTTTTCAGGATCCAGTCACACCGCTTTCTCCAGCAGAAGATCAAGATTAAGTATGTTCCTTCTGATTTTAATTTCATGTTTCTAGACAGAACTGGAAGCTGAAAGGGACACCTGATGTAGTGATGTATGCTAATATTGGGTTTTGGCCAAATTCCAGGTACCGTTATGTGGCTTCATTTGTTTTCGCTGCTGGAACGAGAGGTTTAGGTAAAAGAAATCATAGTGGAGGGATGCAGTGAACTGAGTGAAGTGGTCCTCCAGCTTTGTTGCACATGTGGAGTTGAAAGTCTGAGATGACCTATATAAGTGTGCGAAGTGGACAGAACAGGATCAGCCACCACAGATAGATCACCAGCTGGTATACTGCAAACTAGAACTAGTCACGGTCACCAACAGGGAAAGAAATTAGAAGCAAAGGGTATTGCCAAGGATAGAAATGGTTTAGTGATGGTGATAATGATTATGATGGTAGATAACTTGTGAGCTTGTTATGGGCATAAAGAACCATGAGCTTCGAATTGTTATGAGCACAATGACCCCATCCCCTGGAAAAGTCGCCTGTGTGGATAACTGTGACAGATATTTGTTGCCCAGTAACGCATGCTACATCCTTTCTAATGCATGAGTCGTTGTTTGAGAAACACATATATTGGTAAAGAACAAGCTGAAATTACAGTTGTTTGATTTGTGGAATTGTACAATTCTCCATAGTTCTAATTGATGTGAAAAGTATTTATATATAGATGAATTTTGCGTCATGTATCCTTATTTGAAATGAGGAATTTGGGCGTTTGGCAAAGAAATTTGAAAATCGGATTTAAAACCCCTTGATTCACGTCCATACTTTTTCAACATTTTCAGGCGGTGCAGACATGGATTTTTCTGTAGAAAGTAGGTGATTCTGAAGCTAATTTGGGATTTGGTGCTTGAATTTGACATATAGGCCAAGACAAAGTTACTTGCTTGGAGTGCTAATATATGTATGGCGAGTGCCATATATGTGTGACGCCTATAATTACTTATTTCGAATGGTGAATCTCATGAATTGAAGTTAAGTTGATTCACCATGAATTGAAGTTAAGTTTAAATGGAGAAAGAAGGAATTGGTATTGATTTTTATTAAAACGTAAAGAAAAAAGAGAATACAAAGTCTGAGGAGGGGACATGAAACCTAACTCCAAGAGAATAAAAGACGGAGTGACCAAAAAGATATTACTCCCGCACCAGGGATGAATCAACCTTCAACAATACATATGCTTTCAATCCCGCTCCCAAGCTAACTCGATAGCCTTGATGACTACCATAACCTCCGCTGCTACCAAACTCATAATATTAAAATTAGAGCAAAAAGCACCAAGAAGTCCACCCTAATCTCGAAACACACATCCATAGCCCCCCTGACCAGAAGAGCTACGCCAAGCATCATATGTATTGACTTTGACCCAACCAATTATGGAAGGTTGCCAATTGATTTTCACAAAATCACAATGCATGGAGCTTTATGAGACTTGCAAGGAACACCAATTTTCTTCCATATGGTGAGGTCGAAGACCCCATTATATGATTATATCTGCAGCCAGAACTAACTTTATTGGAGGCAACAACCTGTGTTAGATCAAAAGTGGACTCATCGCAAGTTATCCTAAAGCAACTAGGAAACCATCAAAGCATTAAATCGAATACAACATGGATCTGGAAAAGAATCAACCTAGATATCTAATGTGATAGTGTATTTAGCATTGGATTAGGAATCCATTAATTGGACTACAAGAAAGTCCTAAACTGTGATGCATTAGGAATCTGAGATACAAGTCTTGTTCCATAAGGAAAACCTTTATGGGAGGATTCCTAGGACTTGAAGTAGTATAAATAAGAGGTTAGGGTCCCTGTTATCACCACCGTCTACAAGCATTGTATTCTGCCCATTCAGAAGCTACAGTTGGTGATTAGCAGAAGACTTCAACCTCGACTTGTTCTTTTGTTCTTACAGCTGCTACGATGGCTTCAACCTTGGACGTCAATGGTATGTAATTTGATCTTCTGAAAAATGGAGTTGAACATGTAATTGTGTGAGCTTGTTTGTAATTTAGTTTTACAACCTGCCCCTAAATTAGTCCACAAGCCTTACTCACACAGTCACACTAGCTTGAACACCATCAAACCTTGATTGATTTCTAAATTTCCAAATGCACCACAAAGTAACGACAAAAGCAGTGAACCATAACTCACGCAACTGAGAAGTACGACCATGAACCAAGCCCCTCTGCAACCTCTCTCAGAGAGAACCGTAAAGAGCACCCAACTCAAACATTGCTGCTAAGCATTGCCAAATTGACGATGCAAAAGTGCAAGAAACAAAAATGTGCTCAAGAGATTCCACATGAAGATGACAAAGAGAACACCGTGAAGGATATTTTCTAAAAGAATATGACCCTTTAAAACTTTCCAAGCGAAAAGAGACATGCGAGGCGGAATAAATTTTCTCCAAAGCAATTTTACCCAACTAATAATAGCAAATTTAGGCCTTAAAAAATCATAAGAATCACGTGCTAGAAAGCACACCTGAAGCAGATTGCATATCGATCCTACTCTTGATGATTAATTGAAGAGAAAAATTCAGCATCAGTGCCTGAACTTAGGTGCCAAGGCCAATTTGATGCCCAAACTCACAACTCTACCAATGTGATACCTGAATTCATATTTTGATATTTACGTGATGCCTCCGTCCAATTTTTGTTAAAACTCCGTTAAAAAGCTGACGTGTCAAATATGTGGAGACCAAAAAAGGATAAATGACCAATTTACCCTTTTCTTTTGTTAATCCATTTTTTCTATCTTTTCTTCTTCTTCTTGTACTTTTCTTTTCTAAAACAAGCCATAAGGCCAAAATTCTGGGTTTATTAAATCTAAACTAACACTAACCAAAATAGCAATTGCTAATTGATGAGCATACTAGGAGCACGAAAATTGATATTTATTGTTGAGGGGTGACTGAGTTTCATAGAACAAGCCTGTGGCATCAAAATTTACATTACAAAATCAAAGAAAACAATTTGCAAAGTCAGGCTGCAGGACCTGTATTGTCAACCTTGCTAACAATCTCCTTGATAATGTTCATCAAAAGATGAGTTTAAGCCAAAAAGAGTAGTTCTTGGGGTTGTTGCATCTTCAGATTCTACACTCTCTTCGTCGTTTGCTGCCTCCTCTTCTGGTATTGGTGGCGGTGGAGACGAGAAGTCTAAGCACAACCCTTGTATAACTTAATTGTTCATATGATGAAGCAGACAAATCTTGAGAGGTAAGCACATAGACCAATAAAACGCAATTGCAATATTGTGGGAAATTTTCATGCACCATCAGAGATACAGTCTGCAACAGATATATCTCCCTACCATTCAAGCCAAACAAATCATACAAAGGCCTACCAATGAAGTTATCTCTCTAGAATAAAATTCTCCTCCAATTACCATTTAACCATTTGTCATTTTCTAATATTTGAGCCTAAAAATGCTTCACTCCAGGCTCTGAGAAACGGCATAAGACCTCCTCAATATTCCATTACGCCAAAAGCGAGCACGAAGTAAAGTGCTACTATCAGAGGTTGAAGAAAAAATGTCCCATGCTTTCTTCAGGAGCAAAGAGGAATTTAAAACTCTCAGCGACGAGAGGAACACTGCATGCATCAATTGAACCTGACCATAAGAAATTATGGCACCATACTTCCAAACGTCGCAGCAAAAATATTGGCCATTCATAAACTTGGAAACTGTGAATTAACATACTATAAGTTATAGGCTTAATTAATTGCATGCAACCTGCTAGCCATTGAAACCATGGAACCCATCCAACCAGAGAATCGAGAACGAATGTTGTCAACAATAGGCTGAAAATGAGAAGAACGAGGTTTTCCCCGAAAGATTCGCACACCCAAGCAGGTGAATGGTGTTGAACCCAACTTCATTCCCAGAGAAGAAACAATCATGTGATCCCTCATTCGAATATGTTTACTAATAAATACAATCATCACATGACGCCTCCTTTTACATCATCTGCAAAAGGAACATGCGAAGGAGCACGAATCCCCCAAGAAAATGAGATAGTATGAATCAGACCTGAAGTTACAAGACCTTGACTTAAAACTAGCTCTGCAGAGTGAAGGATGGCTCGAATCGAACCAATAAAACTTAATGAAACCCGGCCGAAAGCTTGAAGAACAGATAGTAAGAAATCCCATGATAAAGTATCAAAAGTTTTCGTAATATCCACCTTAATCGCAACATTACCACCATAACACTTATTATCCAGCACCACCATTACGTTGTTTACTAATTACATGAATTTAGAATAAAAATTAATTAAGCTAATTCCGATCTATATAATTTAGTATTTAACTATTTACTGTTCATGAATCAGAATTAAATCTATATTAATTATTATACATAATACCCTTACCAAATAGTAGGGAGAGTTTTTGTTTTTATAGGGTTATGGCCTTACGCGTAATGTGAAATTATTTTCGGTAGTCCGTAGTCAAAATACATTTCAGAAGAATAGCTTCCTAAACCCGACCCCTTCACTCACCCCAGCTCCCTGTCCGTTGAGTTTTGAGATTCGGGTTGTTAACGAATAAGTTCTTGATTTTAAGGCAGGATCCACTTTCAGGGGAAAAATATGTTATGAATTGATTTACTTATTCCACTACCCATTTCAAGTAAGTAAACATGGAAACATTGTGTTGGCAATTGTAGGAGATACTGGTATCACCTTTCTCGGCTTCTCTCTTGAGTCTCATGCCACATCATTCGATGTTTTTCTTTGGGTTAAACTCCCCGGCCCCGACTGATCTTTTGGTTTTCCTCAGTTGTCGAATTTTATGCTACTCCATGGTTCTCGGTGATGACAGTTTTTGACTCGGTCGATATTTCTTGCTTCTTCGTTGAACATGCTGTGTTTTACAATGTTCAATGTGAGAATGTGTTGAGGAGTTAAGTTGCTTAATGACACCACCAACTTGTCCTAGCTGTTCGAAAATGAGCTAATTCTTGGTAGTCCGGTAGTGTTAAGAAACAACTTCAACTTTTCTTGTACTTCGTGTTCACCAACCGCTAAATGAACAAGGCTTAGTTTTAAGTGGCTTTCACTCGTACATGGACTCCAACTTTGTCCACATTGAGTGAGCATTGGTTTTTTATGCCACGTGATGAAAAACATTTTCATAAACCCATTGACTAATCCATGCAACAATTTCTTTTATTTAGGATGCTCTAATCCATTGTTAGACTTCCTTCTCTTGCTTCTCTCCACCATTTTGAAGAGGCTCATACATGTCCTTACAGTGGCCATGTTTGGTAACCAGAAAGGAAATGAATCACTTTCCTTTCCTTTGGGAAAGTGTTTCCTGAGGGAGGGGGGAGGGAACCAATTTCCCTCACTTTTTCTTTTCTTTTGGGAAAATGTTTTCCTTCCTTGGCTGTCCCAAACGCAGGAAAGGAAAATGTTTCATTTCCCAATGTCCACTTTCCGGGAAACAAACATGGCCTAAAAGATGGCTTTCATTATGGGCTTCCAAGTGGAGTAATTTGACGAAGTCAACTTGACCATTGTTCTAATATTGGTCACTCCACCATCTTGATCACCACGAGATGTCATAGACAATAAGCTTGGGGCTCTGGGCCTCTGGTTTCATTTGTTGGAAAAGAAGGGTCTTAATACATGGTCAATAGATAATTATTGGTTATTGCAAAATCTAATTTTTTTTCATCTCTTGTGAGGTTAAAGTAATTAATGACGAGAGATAAACAAGACATAATATTTCACGGAAATCAACAAATGTGTCTTTATTTCCAGAAAAGCAATAATACTACTTTCTTCCATTATATAAAATAATAGGATTATAAGAAACAATTTAGTGACTGAACTTTAATAAAGTAGTCACACATTCCCTATTAACTTGAGAGATTATTTTCTCAATTAATTTAGGCACATTTCTTCTCGATCTCTCAAATGAGGCTAGCTGTTTCTATTGTAGCAACTATCTCTTGCTCACAAATGATGGATTCCCGATTACATTTGTTGCCATCTCTCACGCCAATATATTGGCTTCATGTACTCACCATACAACTCATGCACATACTATGCAATTGGAAGCCAGCGAAGTCAAGTTTCCTCCTTGTTTCATGCTTCAATATTGGCATGCTTGTTAATGCATGTTGCTTCATCTTCAAAGTTTACTTCCTAGAAATCAGAGACGATATCAAATTGGACTTCCCATGTCTTCTTTGTCTTTTATGTTTGGCCAATATCTTCTTTGTCTTTTCAGACACTTACAAAGTTACAATATTCATCTAGGTTCCATGTATTGTCCAGATTCAAGCAGATGAGACATCTACTTTTAAGCGGTGAAACATTTGTGGTTATTGTTACTTTCTTACCCTCATAGAGTCTTCAATCTTGATGCTTTAGACTCGACGTACATACACGCAAGGATTGTTAATTAAGTTTCATTATCTAATATACTATATATATTTACCTCACCTGTAAATGACTCATGCGTACTACCAAACTAATCAAGTGATTAACAGTTATGTCACTCATGCTTGTATATATGGTAAAATATCGAATGGTACATAGAATTAAGATCAACCCTGTAAAGTTAAGCTCAGATTGAAATAGTTTTAACTTATTATTATGCAACTGGCCGGTAAAGTTTCAAAAACAACTTAATAAAAAAAATTCATCCAGGGTTTGTGAGAGTTCTGATATATAAGCTAAATACTATGTAAAAATCTCTATCAACATCTTGCTTTGCTAAAAGTCTACAATGCCAAGCACGAGAAATGAACGACAGTCGGTGCTTCGAGAAATATCTACCATGATTCCATGTTACCAAAAGTCGAGCAACCAACATATGAGAGGTAGCGACATGTCGTTTTCCCTATGTACTGTTACATATGGGAAGCCGTCGTGTGTTGAATTTACTGTTCAACTTTCCGTTAAAGTTAAGAGTGACACTCTCCAACAATCCAGCTACCCCCGCCGGCTCTTCTCTCTCTCTCTGTCCCTCTCTCTGCAAATCAAACACGATGAGCTCCTGGGACAACTGGGTCGAACGCTCCCTTGACAAACTTGAACGCCTGCAACTCCTCCGGTCTCTCCGACCCATCTACCTTCGAAATGAACCACAAAAACCCACCACCACCGTCGAAGACGACGACCTCCAAGTCTTCCACCAAATGCAGCTCTGGGACCGTTCCTCCGTGGAGGTCCACATTCCCGAATCAACGTTCCAGAAATGGCTCAGTGACATCCCCAGTTCCGGTACGGTTCGAAATTTCAATACTATCTACAGTTTTTTGTGGAATTTTTTATATAAGTTTGGAACCTGTTACAAGTTTTTGGAGTTTATAGGGGATGAGGAGGATACCCGGAAATTTAAAAAGCTGTTGTTGTTCTCTGGAAATGATTATCTGGGCTTGAGTTCACATCCCACCATTGGAAATGCTGCTGCTAAGGTTGTATGTTTGACAGTACATTAGTTATGGCTTTTATGTATTATGTTTTGGAACACAGTTATAAGAATTATATTGAACCAGGCGGCTCAAGAACATGGAATGGGCCCAAGGGGCTCTGCTTTGATCTGTGGATATACGGATTACCATAGGCGACTGGAGTCATCCTTAGCGGACTTGAAGAAGAAAGAGGTATCAGCTGCTCTGTTTGGATGTTATAGCTTTCTTTTCTTCACTGCTTTGCTTATATAAGAGCCAAGTACTAGAACGCTGATTTGTTTAGAATGTACAAAATGCTAATGCGGTGAATAGTTTTAATCGTCTTTTTCAGTTCTAGACGAAGAATAGAGTTCAAATTCATTGACTAGGTTTCCAATGGGTTACTTGACTTAGTGTGACTTCTAAGTTTGTATTGCAAAGTTTAACTCTTTAGATAACACTGACTGGAGATAATTGTGTGGTACTAAAACTTTTGATTCTATTGTTTTTCATTTTGTTCGTAATCTATTTGATTACTTTTAGGTATTTTACTTTGAAACTGATGCAATCTTGTTTAAAATTTATCCACTAGGATTGCCTTCTTTGTCCTACAGGGTTTGCAGCCAATATGGCCTTGATGGTAGTGTTGGGAAATGTTGGCTCTCTCTTGGCTGCTGGAAAAACACCTTTAACTAATGAAAAGATTGCCATTTTTTCTGATGAACTGAACCATGCGTCGATAATTGATGGTATTCGTCTTGCTGAACGACAAAAATCTGTAGAGATATTCATCTATAGACATTGTGACATGATTCACCTTAAGGCATTGTTGTAGGTCTTGAACTTTTGTTTCTCTTCTTGGATCCATACTTTATTGTGTCCATAGCTTAGAAATTCATTTGTGATTTGACAGATCCAGTTGCACAATGCAGAAGAAAGTTGTTGTGACTGATAGGTAACTGATCCTATTTAAAGCTGCTCTCTATACCATCATTTCAGTTGGGATCAATTTTGTCTTTATATTAAGTGTTTCTGTGATCTGCATTTGTCTTCCACCGCAGCTTGTTTAGTATGGATGGAGACTTTGCACCAATGATCGAGCTGGTGAAGCTACGCAAGCAGCATGACTTTCTGTTAGTCATTGATGATGTAAGTCCTCTTGAGTTATTGGGAACTAAAACAGTTCGAAAGTGTTTCAACTTTCAAGCCTGTCTTGTACATACTACTGTACACATATTTTTTACGCTAACCTTTTTAGTAAATTCATCATATTCATTGGAAAACCAAATCATGAAAAGTTCAGTATTTCAGAGTGTGATTATAGTACTAATGAATTATCCAATTACACCAGGAGGTCAACTAGTCCTGTTGAGAAAATTTGTATATATGAAAGAAAAAGTGGCTCTTGTTACTATAATCTTTCATGTAGATATTAGATATTAGTGAAAAAGAAAATCTACCATTTCATTCAGGCTCATGGAACCTTTGTTTGCGGTAAAAATGGTGGTGGAGTGGCTGAGGAATTCCATTGTGAAAGAGATGTTGACATATGTGTTGGCACTTTGAGTAAGGCTGCAGGTTGCCATGGCGGGTTCATTGCATGCAGGTAATCAACTGTTCATGGTTTGTTTTACCTCAGTAAACAATAGTTGAAAGTGTCAATCTTGGGTTTATAGTGTAGCAAATATAAATGAAAATGATATTTTATTCTTGGATTACCGAGTTTCTTTTAAACATGGTAGATCTTCAAAGAATTAGGTGCTGACTCAATGCATTCTTGCATGTTTCATCTCTTTATATTGGAAGACTCATATATCTAGTTATGTGACTCATGCCATTTTCTGATTGGCATATGACAGCAAAAGATGGAAGCAACTCATACAGTCACGAGGACGCTCCTTTATATTTTCAACTGCTACACCATTACCAATTGCTGCTGCGGCCCATGGTAAATTATATGAATTTGTTTGTTAATGAACTTGTGGGCTCTTATAGTTGAATATGATTCCTTTCAAACATCTGATA